>NW_019384792.1:184454-214347 GCF_000671375.1 Centruroides sculpturatus | reverse complement strand
CCTAATCTTTTCACGTTTAAATGTCTCGATTATTTTATTTATTGTTAATTTAAACTTAACAATTATTCGAAACGATTTATAAGGTGGAAAATTAACGTTTATGTAGTTAGCGAAATGCATCTCGGATATCGTCGAAACGGAATAATCAGTACAATTAATCTATATTGTATAATATTTATAAACAATTTTCAGCACGTGTCTTCATTTTAAACGTTCTAAAACTATACATTTTATTCTTTAGAAATAATTAGTGTATATATAGGCGTATTTACATACACTAATTATTTCTAAAGAATAAAATTATACGGAAAACAGATTCAAGGTTAACAGGTAAATTAAATTATTATCATAATTGAATAAGAGTATTACGAAAGTAATTATTCTTCTTCGACAGAATATCCTTCAATGGAGTTACGACAGAATTTTTTTAACTTTAGGTTTGCATTATCTTTAAGACTATTTAACTTTTAAGTCATTAATTAAATGAAAATGCATTGAAGTATGTTCAAAATTTAGATTAAATTATAAGTTCTGAAAACTATAAAAAATATGTGTAAGGCGTTGATATGTAAACAAGTGTAGTTCAATACAAACCTGCTCTAACAAAACACTTTTTTGTAAATAGGCCTACTTCTTATTAAGTCACCTCGAAGGTAATAAATACCTGTACTTGCTGGACGCGCGTGACAATTAAAAAAACAAATAGCATATTTCTAATAATCATCCCTTATTTTTCAACAGTTAATAACAAATTATAATTACAATTTATACACAACGTTAACGTTTACACGTAGAGTGCACAAACTATAAATTTATTAACGTTAATTCATTTAGAATGTTAAATTCTAGATTTGTATTTCCTTCGTGCAAAATCTTCCTTAATTATTGTATGTTGTGAAATGTGAAATTATACTTTGTTCGGGGCGAATTTTCTGGGCTTGCTTAGCATTCGCCGCCTGTCAATATACTTTTTATATCAGAACAAATATGTCAATAATAATTTATTCTAACGTGTGAAGTCTTTTATCGATTGTGTTTGCTTTTACATCGGCAGCTACCGGTTAACCGTTTTAAGTCACTGCTTGAGGAAAACTCGATCCCTCGCTCGTGTGAAGGTTTATCGTTGTATGTTTTTATGTTTCCGTTTATTTGTGTGGCTATTTTTCGGATAGGAAAATTCATATTGATTTGAGTGACACAACGTATAAGTATTCGNGAGTGCACAAACTATAAATTTATTAACGTTAATTCATTTAGAATGTTAAATTCTAGATTTGTATTTCCTTCGTGCAAAATCTTCCTTAATTATTGTATGTTGTGAAATGTGAAATTATACTTTGTTCGGGGCGAATTCTCTGGGCTTGCTTAGCATTCGCCGCCTGCTTAAGAGAAACTTTCGACTGTCAATATACTTTTTATATGAGAACAAATATGTCAATAATAATTTATTCTAACGTGTGAAGTCTCTTATTGATTGTGTTTGCTTTTACATCGGCAGCTACCGGTTAACCGTTTTAAGTCACTGCTTGAGGAAAACTCGATCCCTCGCTCGTGTGAAGGTTTAGCCGCAGCAAAGTGCACGCGAATGACGTCATTCGTAGCATTTAACAAGGCCAGATTGTATCGAAAGTTTACGGTTCCCAGTCAGCATACATATACTGTGTACAGGGGCGGATCTACAGTAAGCCTACATAGATATTAATACGGCTTAAGCCCTGGGCCCACAAAAATTGAATTACTATCATAAATTTTCAATACTTTTTCATTATAATATATTTCATATATTTCATGTGTACATATAATGGCTTTTGGTTTTATAATAGTCCATACTATTTTGTTCGCACCAAATAACGCTTCTGCTTATTGTTTGGTGCTAGAGATAAGCCTAGTTTTCCTATTACAACTTTATCATGCCCAAAAATTTTGGTCATGATTCGCCCCTGTACGTTACTCAGCTTCAATGATAAAACTCAACGTACAGTACTTAAATCTGCTTATTTCATTTATAAAAACTGCTACCGTAAGAATGATTTAGCAACTTCTATTTATTAATTATAATAAATTTAAAATGTTTCTACTTTATTAGGATATTTTTATGTTTTTCTTTGTACAAGTTCTCCCAACTCTGAAAAAAAGTGTTAGCAAATCTAACGATTAATAGGATCACTTGGCATCTACGCAAACGAAGAACCTTGCATCAGAATCAGTTCGGCTTGCTCAAAAACAAAGGTACAATACCAGGTTGTTAATTACATCCATTAGATTAATTAAGCACAATAATCAGCATACGGCAATAATTACTATTGATATTAGTGGCAACTTGGATCACTCCTGGTGGCCTTCTATCTTTCACACATTACACGCTCATCACTGCCCATAAAATCTTTACAAACTTCTTCAGTCCTATCTTAGCGACAGAAGTGCAGATGTTTATACAACACAAAATAACTTTATCATACCCATCACTCGCGGCTGTCCTCCGGGTTCCAGGTCTGGCCCTGGTCTCCGAAACATAGCCTATAACTGTTCTGCGCTTAAACGACACCTTGTCTCCTGGCTGCTAAATACACGGCTATGCGGATGACACAATTATCCTAGCTTCACACAGTAACAGTGAATACTTACAGAACATACGCAACGGCATTCTCAATAACACTCACCTGTGGAGTATTAAGCATAGGCAACCCATTAACACAGACAAATGCTAAATCTGGAGAGTTAATAGGAACACGCTACTTGTCACCAGGCTTACCTTTCGAACAGGTGCTCACAGAATAAAGCAAACAACGGAAAGTAAATATTGACGGGAGACTTAACTTCACACCACCCATCAAATACATCACGGACAAAACTAAAAAGACGGCCAACGGCCTCGTTATTATTGCTAGGAACACACGGGGCCTTGGTTTTAACGCTACTAAGCTTATTTACAGGGGTGCAATTCAGTCAGCTCTCCTCTATGGCGTACAGGCCTGGGGCCAAGTATCCACCAAAGTCCATAACCGTAAAAACTGTTATTTGTTCAAAAGATTGCAGATCTCCACATTTGTAAGGCTTATAGCACTGCAACCACTTGTGCCCTTTTGATAACGTCAGGATTAAAATTCGTCCATCTCAGACACTTAGACAACAACATTAAAATAGATTTTCAATGGGTCCCTAGTGATGCGTGAGTCCTCAGCAACGAGACCGCCGATCATTTTGTCAAACAAGCTGCAAAGTCTTCGGTCACTAAAACTTTCGGTTACATTCCTACCTCGTACATCAACAATTGCGTCTATAAGCAAATCTTCATTCTCTGGCAAGCCAGCTGGGACCGTGACACTACTGGTAGGCACTACACTGTCGTCCTCAAGATTGACACTACAGCGATTCTTCACCAGTTTTATCCTAGTTACACCCTCACTCAGCTACTTAAGAGACACGGCAGCTTTAAGCACTTCTTGCATATATTTAACCTTGGGAATAATCCACAATCAGATTATGGTATTCGGGCATATCAAACAGAACTTGACTTCGTTTTCGGCTGCAATAGGTACAGTACAATCACATTAGGGATAGTTTAATGACAGCTACTATTCTTGAAGGCTACAACTGGCCTTGCATTCCGCACCAAGTCATTCATCGGCGTACAATGTTCCATCATATACCTTATTCATATCATTCATATACCTTAGTGGGGTTCTCGAGAGCACTCACTCTGGGGACACGGATGACAATTAGCATGAAAGCCGGACGCTCGGATCTGTGCTCCGTTCTCCGTTCGCCGTAACTTTGGATATACTGTGTCGATTGCTGAAACTTATATACCGTTGGACAGGGCATCTAAAAAGGACTCCGTAAGTGTAAACGTTTTTGTTTTCCGTTCAGTAGTTTTCGAGTTACGTGCGTCCGAACTCGTTGTTTCGTTCGGGCCCCATCGGGCCTCTCACGTACCATCGGTTATTTTTATCGTCGGTTCTCGACGGCTATTGTTTAGTTTTATGTCGTGTAAAATTCTCGTTTAGTTATCTTTAACGGTTTTCGAGATATTATACTTAAAATTTTTATTGTTAACAAAGAGCTGCTCCGCGCCACGTGGTAATAAGCCGTTCGGCGTGGTTGTAGCCGTTCGGCGTCGGGCTTGCGTGGTCGAGTGTTCTGTCGGTTCAATTTTGTTGTTATATACTGTGCTCCTATCATGGATGAACCCGAAAAGAGCCTTCTTAAACTTTTTTCATCCAGTTTGGATGTGATTATGGAAGCCATTCCGGCCAACTCCCATGGATCGGTTACCACCAAGAAAAGGAAAGCTGTGAGACAAGCGGCCATGGACATGCACGCCGCTGCCAACAAACTGTTTGGGTTGGTGTTAGCCCTGAGGTCAAGTGGAGTCAAACCCTATGCAAGCTATGCGGAGGTCGTGCGTGGTGGGTGGTCTGGTGGCAACCAAACTACCAACTTAATCACGGACATAGTGTCCTCCAACGCCTCACAAAAGAGGACCCAGGAGTTAATTATTGAGCCCGTTGAATCAGCTGACGAGATGAAACTCCAACCAGAGGAAGTTATGGGAGCTATCGCCGAGAAAATTGATTTAAGTCTAAAGCTTCGTGTAAAAACGGAACAAGACGTTGACAACTTAAAGAATGCTATAGAGGAGCTACCGGAGATGAACGACAAAGTAAAAATTACAAAACCAAAGAAAAGAAACCCCAAACTAATCCTGTTAAATGTTCCCAATACCGAAGGGAAAGAAGAATTCCAGTTGTCCCTTGATAATCCGACAGGTATGGGACCAAAGGTGTGTCAGATTACCAAAAGTGTCCGGATTACCGAAAATAATTACATATTTCGCATTGTTTTGCTAGCAGTAACTTACAATATTCTCTACTCCAACTGTTCGAACAGAACTGCTCACATAAAACACACGAAATGTGTGTCATCGAGTAAGAATTGGATGGGGAGATTCACATCGCGACATGCTTCTGTGCAAGCAGACACGTAACGGGGACGGGTACCTTGACGGGAGGTGCGTCGGACAACTGAGCATGTCGGATTAAAAAACGTCGGACTATAGAGGGACAACTGTACTTCATAAACTTTATGAGCAAAATAAAGAGATAAAAGGGAAATTTAGCAGTGAAACTTTCAAGCAAGGCTGTGACATATCTCACGCCATTCCCTCAAAGAAGTGAAAAGACCATCGTCACGTAATAGTGGCAGTGGCCCCAGCAATAAGGAATACTCTAATACCCCTAAAACAACTGAGTTATGAATGGGGACACCTGGTAGTGGATGACTACATCCCCATCGTCAGGTGCTTCAAATGCACTGGCTTTGGTCACATAGCTAAATTCTGCGACCAGAGTGAAAGATGCAGTCAGTGCATTAAGAGGCACAATTTCAAAGACTGCACTAAACGACAAGAGGAGCCAAAGTGTATAAACTGCCATAAAGCCAATAAGAGACAACCAGAAGACTTTAAATGTCGGACTGATCACAACGCTTTCTCTGCAAACTGTCCCCTACTAAAAAATTACAAGCGTCTTTTAGTTAAACAGACGCTGTATGAATAACGCTTCTGTCCCTCTCTTTCCTTGCTGCTGATCATATCAAATTCACTACCAGTCAAGACTTCAACATTCTCCAAATAATCGCGCAACGAAGTCAAGCGGCCTCCTCTCTAGTTATTAAAACTGCAAACAACTTAGATGTAGACCTCATCCTAATTCAAGAGCCATACACCATTGGGAACCAGATCATTCGATTTGGGCAATGGAGAACATTATTCAAACAAGAAGGGGATGATAGGCCAAAATGTGGGGTAATTGTTAGGAACAGAAGCATCGGGACTGCCCTGATCCCAGAGCTCAGCTCGACTCGTATCACAACGGTAGCCCTCTTAAACGGGCCTCTGGATTATGTCATCTGTGTTTACTTTTCCCCATTTGATGGGGATAAAGACTGTCTGCAAGAATTAAATAAAGTGGCTAGGGCCCTTAGGGGGAAAAACTTTATTATTGCAGGTGACATTAACGCAAAGTCCCCTCTCTGGTTTCATGAGGAGGAGGACGCCAGAGGTAGAAGACCTCATGAATGAGTACGACCTCTTTTCTGCCAACACATCCACTATCCCAACCTTTTTTACTGACCTTGCTAAGGATTGGCCCGACGTTTGTCTGGCCCCCACTAGCATAGGTGGCCAATTTAACTTATGTGAAACTTTACTGACAACATCTGCCAGCGATCACAGATATATCCTCTCTGTTATTCAAAATTCAAGCCATCCTCATAGTAACAACATGAAAAGTCAATACAGTCGCAAAATAAACTGGGATTACTATCGTCAATCGTTTGCTCGTAACTGGAGAAATCACACCTTCTCTCCTCTTACTGATATCCATGCTATAGATAATTACGTCACCCACATCACTACATCTATGCAAACAGCGGTAACGCTGGCCTCTAAAGACACTACTAGAAGACCTTGCCGCACCCACTGGTGGACAGACTCCCTTGATAACGAGAAGAGAAGGGTTAGAAAGCTACGACAGAAATGGTCAAGAGCACCTAACAGTGTGAGGGCCGATCAACTCAGGAAAGAGTATAAAGAAGCCCTGAGGATATATAAAAACAACATCAACAAAGCCAGAACAATGGCGTGGAGAACCTTCTGCAGTATGCACACCAGCAACCCTTGGGGGGACCCCTTCAAGGCTGCCTTTAAAAAATGCACGAAGGCGGCCATACCCCACATCACTACGAACGAGGACTCAAACAACAATAACTACAACATCCAAGACAACATTAAGAAACTTTTAGAGTTCCACTTCTCAGATGATAACCCCGATGAAGATAAAAAACACCACAAAGATATTCGTGCGGCAAATGACCTCCCTTATAGTGGCCCTAATGACAAGTGTTTCACGTTTCATGAGATAGGCAGGGCAATTTCGACCCTAGCGAATAAAAACTCGCCAGGAAGAGACAACATCACCGCGGAAATGGTGAAGCACGCCTACAAAGAGGTACTGTACCTATTACCTTTGTTGTTCTCTTTAACGGGTGTCTCCAAACTAGTTATTTCCCTAGATGTTGGAAAACAGCTAACATCATCTTCATCCCTAAGACTAATAATTCGTCATCAGCTAAAGATTACCGTCCCCTCAGCCTTCTACCAGTAATGGGGAAGGTCTTGGATGGCCTTCTTATCGACCGAATCAACTGGCACCTGGTTAAAAATAATCTAATGCACGAAAATCAGCACGGCTTCCGTCGGGGATGCTCAACTATCACCGCCATCCAAAGGGTTGTCAACTTTGTTGAAGGTGCATGGGATCAGGACCAGCATGCCCTTTTAATTGCCATTGATTTTCAGAAAGCTTTTGACCATCTCTGGTGGCCAAACATTCTAGAGAGGCTAAGGACTACAAATATCCCGACCAATATAACCTAATAAATAGTTATTTATCAGATAGAAAAGCTGGCTTTTTCTCAAACGGTCTGGACCTGGCTAAACAGGTTAATCGGGGATGCCCCCAAGGCTCCAGAAGTGGACCAGGGCTCTGGAACCTGGTCTATGACGGCCTTCTTTATTCCACCCATTCTGGAGAGGATGCACAAATCCAAGGGTTTGCTGATGATACCCTAATAATATTAAGACACCGGAATTGTAACACCCTCCAAAGTAAGGCCAATGATCTTCTAAGAACTGTATACAACTGGAGTGAGCAACATAAACTCCCCATAAATTTTTCCAAGTGTGAAGCCCTTTATGCACCAGAAGGTCAATGAGAAACCAACTTCAACGACAACTGAGTATCTACATCAACGGACAGAAAAAAAAATTATATCACACTTAAAGTATCTTGGGGTCATTCTTGACCCTTCTCTTAGCTGGGGCAAGCACATTGAACAGATCTGCCAAAAAGGGAAGCAACAGACCAACTGGCTGCACCATATTGCCAGAGACAACTGGGGCATTAGCCCGAAAAATCGCACTCTGATTTATAAAGGTGCGGTGGAACCAGCATTGCTTTATGCAGCATAGACCTGGGGCAAGAGGGCCTCCATCGTCTACAACAAACGTCGGCTTTTATCAGTACAGAGGGGCTTCGCTTTGCGCATCTACAGGGCCTACCGAACTGCCCCTACGGACGCCCTGTTGGTCCTGGCCAACCTGCTCCCCATTCACCTCAAGATCAAGTCCATTCTTTGGAAATGGAATATACTAACCACTAATATGGAAAACCTCACGGACGATAAGTTGCAGAACCAAATTCGGAAAGGTGACTTCCCGCCGAACAGCCTTAACCTTCTTAGTAACATAAGATTGCACGGCATTGTAAAATATATCACTGGCCTTGGGGCAATGCACCACCCTGCTTGGACTAACCAAATCCAAGTAGAATCCTTTGAGGAAGGCAAGGCTCACTATAGATGGCATGTGTATACTGATGGAGCCAGGAACAATGATGGGACCAGAGCCGCTCTTGTGGTGTACGACGCCTTGAACAACAGTTTTCCATGAGGAACACTTCAGGTTACACAGTCATTGCTCCAATAATCAGGCAGAGCTTCGGGCTATGGTCAGGGCCCTTGCCTTGATTACCAGGGGCATAAAGAATTACACCGGGAGTATAAAATTAATAACAGATAGCCGCTATGTAATCCAGACTATTAGAGGAAACAACAAAACGGTGGCTGATGGGATTAAGGCAAGGCACCTTGCCAGCAATCTCAACTATTACCGCAACGTTACCCTCTGTTGGGTTCCTGGTCACCAAAACATCGAAGGAAATGAGCGGGCTGAAACTTTAGCCAAAAAGGCCGCTGGTCTGAAGCTAAATCCCACCTATGGACGTGTACCCATAACCCACATCAACAGCTACATCCTCAAAAAGTGCTATGAGGCCTGGCAGTCGGAATGGGAAGTCTCCACTACTGGCCGCACTACCTACCGCTTCCTTCCCTCCATCCATAGACGCATCCTCGTGCTTTATCTCCACCCCACCTATGAGCTCTCCCAATGTCTCACAGGGCATGGGAACCTTCCGGCATATCTACACAGGTTCAACAAACTTCCATCTCCTTACTGCCACTGTGACAACAATATAATTGGGGATGTTTTCCACTATGTCTTCGACTGCCCGGACTTTGATCTCCAGCGTCGTCCTCTATGGATGCACTGCTCCCTTAACGGCCAGCCATGGCCACCTCCAGCGGACTTTTTATGTGAGACTAAAGAAACATTCACTGTGTTCACCAATTTTATAAACTCATGCACCATCTTCCGAAACTCCTCGCAGGGTTGCCTTCCTACCGGCACTCCCCTGCCTGCCATCTTTACCCCCATCGGTTGGGCTTCACCTCTGTCTGCCATTGACTGTAGACCTCATCACTAGTCAATCCAATTTCCATCCGGCATCTAGCTATCATCTTCTGCAAGTCGTCTAGCAGCTGTCTCCTCTTCCAGCTTCCAGCAACCACAACTCTCCGTGTTCGTCAACTACCCAAAAATAATGACCATCCGACAGATTTTACAGCATAAACATTGCTCGTCTAAGGCACCTCCGTGGACTACCCAATTTTTATGTGTTACCCTACTTGAGCTGTAGTTATTGTATATATATACTAAGCACTGTACTCTTCTCAGCCAAATTGGCATCTTGTTTATATGTAAATGTTCTTTTATTTTCAATAAATGCGACGCGGCCGTTCAGGTAACCCTAAACTCTTCCTTCCACCCTCTGCCTCTTCCACCCCCTCCCCGCCTTTTAAAACAGTACAGTAAAAGCCGTTATTCCGGTTAAGCCTTAATGCTCTCCCTCTCTCCCCACTTGGGAATTTCGAAAAATCCCTTATTACTGTGCGTTTTCATGACGAACCCTAACTGTGTACCAAATTTCTGCTCTTTAGGTCCAGCGGTTTGCTCTGGGCGATGATGAATCAGTGAGTCAGTCAGGACAAGCAATTTTATATATATAGATAAGTGAATATTATGAATATTATGAACGATAACATTTTATTTCTCCGAATTAAATAATCTACACCCTGCGTATACAGCTCAACTGTCTTAAGAGTAACGATATTGTATTTTATTTTTTTTCAGTTATAAATGCAACGCGTCACAATTATTCATTTTGTCTGTTTGCACTTTTTTAACAACCAAAAAAATCTTTTAATTTTGCGAGTCTTTTGTTAGCAGTTGAAATTGGCCAATTTACGGATTGGTTTTGTCTAAAGCAGGGGTCTTTAACCTTTTACACTTTCGGGAACCCTTCGAGCTCAGGGTTTTCTTGAAGGAACCTCGCGTTTAAGTAGCGGATAAAATAGTTTATCAAAGCCTTTTTCTATTCAAATTTGCAAAATTATTCTTGTATCTTTATTTAATCTTAATACAAACATCTTAGTAAAACAACGAATAGTGAGGTAGCGAATCGGGTTTTATTTTATTTATTTTCTAGAATATACAGTAGTATTAAGCCCCAGACAATAAATGATTTTCAGAACAAATTCAATAAAACACCTTTGAATTTTATTTCGTAATCCGGAACTAAGTAAGAAAAATATTAGTTATTTTCTATATTTAAATTGGTTTAAAAAGTTATCGTCTCTGATAATTTAAATGTTTATTATTAATTATTCATTACTTTTTATTACTTTTATGCATTCTATTACCTTTTATTTTTTTATTATCTTTAACTTTATTACAGTAGAGAATCGATTATCCGAAACAATTGGGGACTGGGGTTGTTCCGATAATGATCATGTATGAAAAAACATATTAACCCATCTCCTGTTGAAATTTTTCTCCGTTGCGTGTCGCTTCGCATTGAATTTTCGTCGATGTTAAGCCTAATGAAATTTTTTTGTAAAATAATAATCGTGGCTCTTGTATCGTTAAAAATTATTTTTTGAATTCGCAGAAAAAAAATAAATATATTGAAAAATATAAAAACAAAAAATTGATTTTTAAAAGGATTATTCTTTTAATTCACACAAGATGGCAGTAAAGTGCCGAAAGTGTTACGGCGTGGTGCGCATTTGGATGGGCTATGACGCCTATGAGTATCGCAAAATGACAAAAATTTGATTTGTCCATCAGAATGAAATGCTTTTCCGTATGATAAGTCCTTGAATTATCAACGTATTATACGATTTAGAGACACGTTTAAAGGACAGGAGACTTCGAGTAAATTTAACTCTATCCACGTTTATAATTAATTATAACCTCCAGATATTTCATAATCGAAGTCTGTCGATCCGAAAACCATATTAGCAAACTATTTTTATTTAAATAAAAACAATAGTTGTGTTTTTTATGATTAATTTGTAAATCATCTTTATTAACATAAACAACCTTAGGATCTATTTATACCGGTTTCGAGTATCTCGATCTCCGAAGTAACGTAATAACTAGGTTATCGGCGTATATAATTACACTCTCTACCGGAAGTGTAGGGTAAAGATATTACATTAAATAGGGTGGGTCTTTGTTCCTTCTTTTCATTTAATACATCGAAGCGATCGGAAGAACACTCGAGATATTTCTATAGTCACTTCGAATATATTCGATTTTGCTTAATTAATTTTCGCGTAGGATAATATTTTCCTTTTCATGATTGAAAGTAAAGATAAGAAGAAAATTTTGTTAACAGAGTCAAGCAGCCTATCCTAAATTTTGTTTACGATACGTGGAGGTCAAACGGCCGAATGCCGGCGGCGAGTCTGTAAAAGTGCTGCCATTATATGAAATGATTTCCTTTGTTTTCTGTATTAAGAGTTTATGTGGCAAGAGTATTTTTCTGATAAATGTGGATTTACTTACAATGTTTCTTTCCGTACGCATTGCAGTACTAGTATAGATTGTAATTGCCATTATTTTAGCCATAGACGAGATCATTTTTTTCCAACGATAGTTATCAGACAGGAATAACAAAATTTCAAGATCGGTTATCAGAAACACGTGCCCGATTTAAATGATTTATTAATAATAAAAAATACAGTGGTAATTCTTTCTACAATTCATTTTAAAATGTGATTTTTATCCGCAGTATTTCGTTCAAATTTCGTATCGATATCGTAAATTGAGGACAAAGTAGCGGGCTACTTCCTAAGGAATTAGGGATGGATAATTACAGACGTTATGGTCGAAAGTAGAAAGTTTTCAGAAATTCTACGTATTTGTGTAAGTTTCGGAGAGTGTATCGGAGATAAAACCGTCACCAAAGTTAGTAGAAAGTTTAGTGTGTGTGAATTTTACATTCACACTCTAAACTTATTCGAAATGAAGTAAAGATAACCGCTGGATGGAGATCCTACCATTGATAAGTTCGTGAATTGATATTTTTGCATTACGAATTCTTTGCATTACGCAGTTAATAGTTTCAACAAACAATTACGTAAACTGGCAATTGACATTCGCGTGAGTAGAATACGAATACGTTTCCAAAATAAAAATCCATTATATAAAATTTAGACCGAAATTATCAATACTTTATATTTTTTAATTATTAAGTCTTTAGCTGTATATTCGATAAGATTATGAGTCAAATGAGACGAGAACAGCATCCGAACGGCTTTTTCCTCGTTCATTTAGAGCAGGGGTCTTCAACCTGGGTTCCGCGGAACCCTAGGGTTTCCTGGAAAGTTGACAGAGGTTCCGTGAGTGATCACTATTTTCTCGGCCAAAACACGCGTAAAATGGAAAACGTCTATACAAGGAATTTTTCATGTAGGAACGGGGTAGTGGACTGTCTTATTAAAATATTAGATTAATATAATATTTAGATTAAAATTACAATATAAATATAAATTGGATATAAAGTGGCAGTTGATTTTAAAAAATAAATATAAATAAATATTTTATGGATAAAATAAAATCTTGAAATTCGGTAAAAGCCACGCGCTTCAAATACAGTAGAGCCTCTATTATCCGACCTCCGATTAACCGACCGTCCTAGTCGGCAAATTTCAAATGTCCGCTAGTGATGTGGCGCTACAATATTTGGCTATGTCTTGGCTACTTTAATATTATTTTTACGTGTTTTAGCTGGCAACACTGGATCGACCAAAAAAGGGAGCCAGTATTTAAACGAGGCTTAATTTTCTGATTTTTAACGATACAATAGCGACGATTATTATTTTAAAAAATTTTTGTTAGGCTTAACATCGATGAAAATTCAACGCGAAGTAGGTTAATTGCGATATACTAATATACTAATTACATGGGATATAATAATATACTACACTAATAATGGATTTTTCCGACTTTTCAATTATCTGACCAACCCCAGTCTCCAATTGAGTCGGATAATCGAGGCTCTACTGTACACCAATCGAGACGCGTGACGTCACATATTAGGTCTGATAAATACAATCACGTACAAACATACAAGTGAGTATTTATGTTGTTTTTATATCATAATTGATAACTCTTATTATTTATTTACAATTTAATTAGACTACCGTAGCAATAATAGATATGTGTTTGAAAACTGGTAAGCTTTATTCCACGGATGCGGAAACTAGTTTCGCTACTACTGTTGACAATGAACCAGATGTTAGTACCAAAAAGTTGTCTGGTGATTCGGAGTTACCCATTTGTAAAAAGCGGAAGTATAATGAAGAATACATAAAATTTGGTTTTACGTGGATTGGTGATGAAAATGAACCAAAAAGGTTACGCGTTGAATGCGAACGTGTGATGCACAACAGCGGTTTAAATCCCGCAAAATTGAAAAGACATTCGGAAACAAATCATCCAATTTTACAGAATAAAAATGTTGAGTATTTTAAAACAAAATGTAATGAGTCGAAGAATAGAAAAAAAACAAAAAAGACCTTTATGAACTTTGTTAAAAACGATCGTGATAATGCTTTGGAAGTATCGTATCGTGTCAGTTATCGTATTGCTCAACGGGGCGAAGCTTATATGATCGCAGAAAAATTAATTAAGCCATGCGTAAAAGATGCAGTTACTACCACGATTGGGGAAGAACGCGCTAAATTAGTCGATCGTATCACCCTTTCGGATACTACAGTTTCCAGGCGTGTTAAAGATACGTCTATGTATCTTTAACACGTAATCTAAGATACGTAGTTGCACGCGTGAAACAAAAAAATTCTCACAGGAGAAGTACTCATTGTCGTCTTCGTCAACGGGCTGTGGCAGTGACGAAAATGCCAGAAGAGCTAAAACACGCACTTAACGATTGTATTAAAATTATAAATTTTATCAAATCGATGCCATTAAATTCGAGAGTTTTCAATTTATTGTGTGAAAATAGGGGAAGTTTATATAAAACACTATTGTTGCGCGCAGACGTCCGTTGGTTATCTCGTGGAAAAGTGTTAGCAAGGTTTTGCGAATTAAAAGATGAAATAAGAATTTTCTCATCTGAACACGCGCCTCAATTATTTCAAAAATTAAATGATGCAATTTGAATTCAGAAAATGGTATATCTAGCAGATATTTTTACTTATTTAAATGAGCTCAACGCATCGCTCCAAGGAACAAATATCAATATTTTCAGAGTACAAAGTAAAATTGACTATACTCTTTTAAAATTGAAATTTTGGGCAGTTTGCATTTTGAAAGGAAATATTGAATACTTTCCTAATTTGCACAATATTTTAGTAGACGGTAACGCTAATCTCGATTAAAATGTAAAAAATAATTTGGTCCAACATTTATAGGATCTGCAAAAAACATTTCGTGAAAGTTTTCCCGTTCAAACAGAAAAATTATCTCGAATTCAAAATCTTTTTCCAGACTGCGACACCTCCGAACTCCCAATAAAAGAAAGAGAACGACAAATTGATATAACGACCGACACTCGATTGAAACTAAAATTTAATCAAATTAATATTATGCATTTTTGGATTGACATTAGGAAAGAATATCGTGAAATTGACAAAAAAACTGTGAAACATTTAATGTCATTTGTATCGACCTATATATGTAAAAAATCTTTCTCTTTGTATGCTGCCACAAAAACAAAATACAGAAACAGATTGGATGCCGAAGATGACGTTAGGTTGCAGATTTCAACAATTATTCCCGATGTAAAAATGCTTTGCGATAAAAAAAAAACGAGCGCAGTCGCGTCATTTAAAGAATTTTCTTTTTATTCATTTGTTATAATATAAAATATTGTTCCTTTTCTTAATTATTCATAAAATACAGTCGACCCCCCTATAAGATATAGATACGTTCCATTCTTTACGAATCCGATTTCTTACGAGTTGTTCCAATCACAGCCCGACACGTGTCAAGTTTACGGACTACAGCTGATTGAAAGGTTTTCTTCCATAAAATTAACCGATTCTAGACTAATTCCACTCAACATTTCCAAAATACGTATATATTTTTTTGGAAATAATCCGTATAAACTACGCTGTAAATAAAAAATTGTAGGATTACTTACCGAGTGCCACCATTCGACATCGCCATTGCTCAACATTGTTTTCGTCGCGGAACAGCTCAGCATAGAGCGGCCGATTTCTAACAACTTATTTTTCTGTGAAAACTTCGTAGAACTTCGGAGACATCATTAATATAAATAATTTTAATCGCCGTTGAATAAGAAATGTTTCTTTCACAAGAAATGTATAAAATTACAGTACTGTATTAGACTTACGGTACCTAATTTACATACTGACAGACGATAGTTAGCGTAAAAATCTCCGTAGCGTGGCGCCACGCTAGACGGCGGAAATTATATATTTAATTATAACAAAGTTACAATAAGTTAATATATAATTATATATACAGTACCTAATTTATATATAATTAATATATAATTATATGTACAGTACCTAATTTATATATAATTTATATAATACTGTCCAGACGATAGAAATCTCTCCGTAGCGTGGCGCTACGGACGGCGGGAAAGTAGTTCGGCTGCCCGATGACATTTGAGGTAATTATAGGGGGTTTTTTACTGTTTTTTACGGATACCGGTCACAATTTTTACGTAGTTTTATAGGAATCGTAATTATAGGGACCGTAATTATAGGGGGTCGACTGTAATTTAAACATTTTTCTACTTATACATTCTAAAATATAGGCCTAAATAATTTTAACTTGTATAAATACTTTTCAGTTGCGAAAACCGACGTGTATCATTAATTTANCGTAGTTTTATAGGAATCGTAATTATAGGGACCGTAATTATAGGGGGTCGACTGTAATTTAAATATTTTTCTACTTATACATTCTAAAATATAGGCCTAAATAATTTTAACTTGTATAAATACTTTTCAGTTGCGAAAACCGACGTGTATCATTAATTTAAACTTTGTTTAAAATAATAGCGTTATTTTTAGAACACAAATATTACATAACGGAAGCTGGGAAAATACAGTATGTTACATTGGGTAATATGCAGCATTTACTGTATTTAGTAAACCTAAGCAGAGATGGCAATATTGTCCACAATGTAACATGCACCGAAGTGGCGCTAACCGTTGGTCGGGATAATATGCCGTGTGCGATATATAACTCTGTATGTCTTACACTGATTTTAGAAAAAAAAGGACTGAAATGTGACCGGATTTGCTGTGTACAGTGTCTGCATTGGATTCACAAAATATGCTCGCCATCCGATCGTTTCTCTGACGATTGGACAGAGGACATTTAACAAAAAATACTTAAATTTACTGCTTACCATTACTCATTAACTATTGTGTATCTTCACAATTAGGCATAGTTAGTTGCGAGTTACCCTTTTACGCACAATGCCAACTGATATGGCACTAGCCGTCACGTGGCCATATTACCCCGCTGTTAGGAAAAAACGGTATTTTGACACTTTTTGATTTCATACTGATTTTTGATTAGGGGTTGTCCGTAAATTACGTCCGCATTCTTCTTAAAATTTTTATTTCCCTCCCCCTTTCGTCCTAGTTGGTCCAAGTTTCCGTAACCTCTTCCGCTCTTCGAACGTCCATCAAAAATCGGCCCACTTAAAACCTTTATTACTATAAGAATGATAGATACAATAAGTAAAAACGAAATATAGAAGAAATTTTGAAATAATTATATCAAAATGCATAAATTGTATAAGTTTTAATACAATATATGGACGTCCACAGAAGCCTAATGTCTTCCCTCCCCCTTGTCTGACTTGTCTTGACAACATCCGTCCATTCCAGTATAGACATCATTTATGGACATCGCCTTACATTCGCTTCGTATTTGGGGAAACATCTATTTTGTAGTGTAAGTAAAGATTATACAAATACTTTCTTGACTTTGTTCTGTTTGTATACGGTCGCCGTACATTTATAAAATAAAATTTAGTTGCCATATTTTCCCAGTTTACTATATAGTTTATTAAAGCTTCCCTTGTATTGAACAAATGACAATAAACAGAAATATAATGGGCACAGGCAAAATAATGTTCGTGCTCAATCTACAAGAATCTTATGTTTAATAAAATAAAAATTAACTAAACGCAAACAAGCATTTAAATAATAAACTCTCGAAAACAAACAGAAATATTTATAAATTATTCAAAAGAGTACGGTTATTTTCAACATCAGTAACGGGAGCAATATCATCAACAGTAATTTAAAAGTAATTTCAATATATTATTTACATATAGATCATTGGGCGTATAATGTCGACTATAAATTTAATAAAAGTGAAAGCTTAACAAGAAATTTTTCTAGCAATAAACCCTATAGAAAAATTTCAATTGGTCGAATTGGGGCGTAGTAACCGAACACGTGTACTCGTGTATTCTGTACTGTAATTAAATGAACGCTTCGCACAGTTATCAAATACTTTAGCGTTATTCTAATTTACCGTATTAGCCCGAATATAACGCGATATTTTTCGACCATTTATTTTTTGTTAAAAAATCGACTCGCGCTAAATTCGGGGTTTAAGTAATGGAATGTAGTATAAACAAGGACATTTTCCTACAGAGGTTGCCTGTGTTATTAGCTATACAGTAGAGCGTCGTTTATCCGAAAGCTGGTTATCCGAAAGCATTCCAGTCGGCAAATTTAAATTTTCGCTAGTGCTGTGGCGCTGCAATCTTCGGCTATTTCTCGGGTTACTCAAATATTTTACGTTTTTGATACTAAATAAACATCTGAAGTATAATTTTTTATTGTTTTTATATTTTTCAATATATTTATTTTGTTTGTAAAAAATAAAAAAATAATTTTTAATGATACAATAGTCTTCGTTAGGCTTAACATCGACGAAAATTCAACGCGAAGCGACACGCAACGGAGAAAAATTTCAACATGGGATAAATTAATATATTTTTTTCGTACATAATTCGTTATCCGAAAAATAAGTTATCCGAACCACCCCAGTCCCCAATTGATTCGGATAAACGACGCTGTACTGTAATTACATAAATAAATGCTTATCTCATTGAATTTTACTTTCTTTGAATCCTTTTATGAGTATTATTTTTTTCTAAATAACTTTATGAAAATTGTGGAGTCGCGTTAAATTCGGGGTCGCGTTATATTCGGGCGAATACGTTAATTGTCCGTAAAAAGTTAACGTCTCGTACTTAATTATCGTCGATTTCTTTCATTGCCAGGTTTACCACTCCACACGGAGCAGATTTTTGTTTGGGAAAAATATCATTTACGTTCTCGTCTTCGCGATTTTGTCTTTTGCACGAATTCCTGCCAATCGAACTTAAAAGAGTCATGATGACGGGAATAAATAACACTCCGTGCAAGATCGCTATGGCACAAGAAATGCTTATTATGATTACTGCGTCGTGCGATTCCGGCGAAGGTAAAAATACATTCATTACTAAGGCTAAAACGGTCGTGGTACAACCTTGAATGACCGGTATTCCGGTCAAAGATACGGCCCTAACTAAACGACGATTAGGATCGGTATCGCTGGAAGAGACGTAAGCACACGACACGTGGGCCGCGTTATCTACAGAAAATCCAATAACGATAATGAACATGGTAATAGAGTTCAAGTTCAGATTAATGTTACAGTACGACATGTAACCTAGAACGCCTATCCCCGCAGAAACTATGTCTAACAGCACACATAAGATAGAAACGTAACTCGGCAAGAGAATAACGCAAACGACAAATATTGCCGCCAACACGACGGAGAAGGTTTGGCTAGCCGTAACGGGAATTATATCGACTAAATCGAAATAGAAAAAATTCCAATTATATATAATCCCATTCAATGGAGTTTCGTCTAATTTTCTTCTCATTTTCACTAATTGAGAATAGAAATGTTTTCCGTCTCTAGTCACATTCGTTTGAAGAAAGAAACGAGAAGCGACGATATCTCTGTTATTTGAATCGAACGAAATGTCGTTTTTAAATCTTTTCGCCTCGGGAATACGAAGAAAAAAATTCCTAAGAACAAATATAAAATCCTCGGTGTTTGTCAAATTATACGAAGAGAACAACAGAGATATTCTCTTATCCGAAACAAACCGAAGATAACTCCTCAACCAGGATTCCGTCATTAGCGATCCACCAATCAGAGGATCGGATTCTAACGTTTGCATCGTTTTTTCGACTTTCTGTTGGACCAGAGGATCGGCGTAATCCAGCTTCTCTAGAATAATAAACTGTAATCTGTGTTGATATTGATAATAATATTGTTTCTGTAATCTATAATATCGATCTCGATATGTGTCCCCGATGACGTTTAAATTTAAATTAGCTTCAAAAGACAGTTTGGTAATGCCCCAAATTGCGAATCCTAAATACAAGAGATACAATATTATTACAAAAAGTTTTGCAACATTCGTTGTCAGAGATTGGATGAAATTTTCCCACGTGTTACTAATAAGCCAACAACGAGTGTTTTTATCGGTGGATTCGGGTTGAACGTAGCAAAATATGTTTTTCAGGAAACTCTTTCTACCTGCGAGTAAAAATATTCGTATTATTTCATTTTCTGAAAATCTTGTAGACAAATATAACTTTTTCCAATAGAATATAATTATTAAATAAGTAATGATATAATTCAATAATTATTATCTATTGACAAATATTTATTTAATATTAATTTGTTTTTACCTGTAGAAGAGAATTTCTTCAAAGGAAGAAATAATAAGGAATGTAAATTCTTTTCTTCAGCTTTTCCACAATACACAAAACAAGCTCCGATAAACGTGATTTGGTAGATGTAGTCGAAGGTCAAACACGTTGCCATGAATAAGCAGAACTCTCGAAATTCGGGTACCGAATTAAATATAATCCCCACTACGAAAGAAGTGATGTTGGTGAGGGATGTGATGGTTATAGAAACACCCGTTTCGGAGAACATTTCTGCCATTTTGTCTTCTACAGATTTTGTCTTTTCTGCTTTCATCCAAGCCGATAACATAATAAACGTATCGTCCATCCCGATTCCTACATGCAAAGACAATAATACAATCTCGTTTACGATAGTAATTTTTCAGCGTGTAATATCCGAAATATTTCAACTGATTATCTTTCGTTTTACGATAAAATATATGTAATTTATAAATTTAACTTAATTACACTTTCATTATTATAACAATTTAAATGTACTGTACAATACTTTGCAAAGATAACGTAAACATATTCTTGGATAATTATAATGATTTACTGAAGATATGCTTTTCATTTTGGTTTGTGTAATGCCAAGCGCTTACGTAATTACAACACTACGAATAAAATTACAGCTTTTTACGTTATGCTTTTTTTTTGTGTTTTGCCATAAAACAATTTAAAATAGTTTCGTCGTATTTGCATGATTCTTTCTTATTAACTATCTCATCTACTGCTAATACATTTTATTTGATTATAAAATCATGTCTTGTCCTCGCTTTCTGTACATTTCAGCTATTTTCTTTTCACGAAAAAAACAAGAATGACGGAGAGTGCGGTGATGGATTTTGCCACTTCATAGATATATTTTTTTATTTTTTGTCGTTTAGTCACATTTATGTAATATGTAAAGCACGTATCTCGTTTTATGAGGATTTATGCCTTCTTTATATGAAATAGTTTACTATGCAAAGTTTCGATATTGGGGAAGGTCGGGTAGTATCGGACACCTAAACTTCTCCTATATTATAAAATATTTTTACAACTCAATTGGTCCAGATTACATTCCATACAAAACTTCATTGTCTTATAAAAACACCTGCTAAAACTCATTTTTCTAAAATAAAAATATTAATAAGTTTTTTTACAATCATTTTATCAAGTTCAATTGTGGAGGGTTGTATCGGACAAGAGAAAATTCTGCAACTTTCTATTATTAGGCAGAGTTATTTTTGACAAATTTATAAAAGTACAAATTACAGATCGTAAAACTAAGTTAATACATGATAAGAAAATGGTATAAATGAGAAAAATTAAAAAATTATCAGTCTGAAATTTAACAATTCGTTTTAATGACAAATGCATTCTGTGTTTACTTTTTTTCTTTTTTAGTATTAAAAAGATTACATTCATAAAACAGATTGTTTCCTTCAAGACCGGCGCAATTTTGTGAGCCCAACCTTCACAAATCCTACACTGAATCCAGTCTTCTACAAAGGTTTCACCACAGATGATGCTGCGAGTCTCTTGGTCTCCTCTCATTCCTTGAACTGATTTAGGCCTATCTACTGCTTTCTTTCTTTGTCTCTCTTTATTTAGACGATTTTCCCCCTGCAGTTTTCTCTTAGTTACATAGAGTCTTTTTTCCCTTCATTCTCTCCATTCTTCTGCCGTACTTTATCCATATTGTCCCGTAAAACAAACACATTTCGTGAGAGTATAATTCTTATCAACCTTAAACTGTTTCCGATACAACCCGTAACACCTCTGTCCCATACAAACCACAACATTTTTGTCCGATACAACCCGCAACATCATCGAACACAACATCGGTTACCACATACGTATTATTAAGCTTAAGGAAATTTTTGGCCTACAAGTTAAAGAACGAAAAATGTTGTTTTCAACAATTAATAAAAAAACAACTTATTCTCATTTTCAGGCAAGCTATGGCATCTAGAAGTTATTTTCGTTTACTCAAAACACTATTTAAAAAACCAAATTTTCTGCCACATGTCCTCAACACTGCTGATTGACTAAATATGGCGGAATCTAAACTTTCTTCATTTACCTAACATTCCGGTGTCTTCACAGTTCTGCCACTTGCAGCAAATTTTAGAAACAATGCTTGTCCGATACTTCCCTACTTTTCCCTAATCATTCTTAGAGATAGCGAATAGATTCTTTTGAATATAATAAAAGTTTTGTACTTTTAAAATTCCGATTTTAATTCTTCTCAAATGAAAGGTGTAAAATCCCCAAGTCTCTAGTGTGGCCAACATTCGTGCTACAACTCCTAGATGTTTGCCTTAATCGACTACTTAAGCCCCTACCGATAGTCAGTATACTAAGTTGCAAATAGATGGTAAAGTGTAAACATTCGTGCACGCCTTCGAGAAAGATAAAACGAGTGGAAATTGAAGTAATCTAAGAGGACTTCACGGGCAGTAATTTTACCAGATATAGTAAAAAGCTTTCAGAATTGCGACATTTAAAACATCTGAGTAAATGACACACTGTACTTTGGCACAATGATCTGAAGGAGAGTTTGTTTTATTTTTGCTTCCACCTTTTTCGTAATCTTAGATACCCCATAAACAACTTGCTGTTTGAATTGAGTTATCGTACTCGAAATAAAACAGGTATCTTGTCCAGAGCAGAACGGCCACGAGATGAATAAAAGCATCTTTTGTAACTTATCAAAGAAATTCAAACATCTTTAGCTTATTTTCTATGAGACGACACAAAGCTGATTTACCTACCGCGTTTTTAAAGTACAGATAGAGTAAAGTCTCGAAAACTCGGCCTAATGTGGACCGAAGAGTGGCCGAGTTTGTGAAAATGCCGGGTAATCGGGAATGGGGTTAAAAAAGAATAAGTACGAGTGTTTCCTCAGAAAATACTGTACTGTACTTGTATGTATTGTTTGCTCGAGAATACGACAGAGAATAAACTGCCCAAATACCCTTAAACAAAGGAAAAATACGTCCTTTATGAAGGCATAGAGCCGTTACTACATGAAAATGAAAATTAATGAATACACAGTGTACAGTAATTTACCTGAGAAGACAGACCTCAGAAAAATACTTTATGAGACATAAAGCTCTCTATAATGAAAATCAAGTAGAGGTTTTTTCGCCCTGCCAGGGTGTGGACGAGTTATCCGGACTACCGGGTTATCGAGTGACGAGTTTTCGGGACTCTACTGTATAACAATTTGCAATGTCGTATTAATATCTTGCTGTACAGTACATTCCATCAGTTTTGAAAGATCAGTATATTTCATACACTTAAAATATTTTGAGTAAATGCGAGAGATAAAATACGCGTAAACAGATTTCGTATCTTATTGATTGCGTATCTTACTAGCGCTAGAAGACAAAGAACACGACGATTCTCTATAAAAAATATCGCGTAAGTAACGAAACACGACATCTTTTCACGCATAAAGGTGGCCTAAATATGCTAGCTAACGGCTGTTATAAATTACAGTACGTTCGATACACGGGGATACTTGTGTTGAATCTCGGGCTGATACTTTATGTTTAAATTGAAAATTTAAAAATTTTACAAACAAAAACCATTTGCTTTGTAGTCGTGAATCACAGAAATTTCCTTTCGATTTATCAATAGAACGAATTTTCTGAGGAGAGATGTTGACTTTGATATTATGTCGTTGTTTCTCTCCTCGGGTGACTCGAATCATCCCAGATCATTGGACGACTAATATACTGTAAATAGGGCCAAACACAAACGCCCAACGCTAGAACCGGGAAACTGAACTCTCGAGAAAGTTCGTGTCCGGAGTAACAGAGTTTCTCGCAAATGTAGGAAACCGCGGCCAGCCCCGTAAACGACACAAGAAAATAAGGAACCGTAATGAGGTATTATGTTTAACTCAAATATATAAACTCTCTCGTCAGGATAGATTTAGTGGTTTAAGATTTGAAGTCCTCTTTCTCTCTTGTAAGGTTATCGAGACGAAACATTTTTATCATCATTCCTAACTTAGTTTTTATTGAATCTCCATTGAATGTATGTATAGGCTATATAATAGATATAGTTTTGTTGCAATAAATAAATAAATGCATATATCTTTGTATATATCTAATTCTTAAACCATGTACGAAAGTTTACTTTTGTCATTAATTAATTTTGTTAAGTCCATTACGAAGTATTTCATTGTAATTGGGAAATGTAAACAGGCTTTTTTCACTATTACGTTGACACGCTGTATTTTATGTATTTTAAATTGTTTCTATCTAATTAGGAATTGTTGCGGACTATTTTACGCCTGAACTAACTAAAAATGCTTTAATGAAATTTGTAATCTTTTTTAAACTAGAAAATTTTTTTATTGAAGTTATTTTGAATTAGTTATTTTTCAAGTTAAACTGATATTACTGAATAAAGTAAGCAAAACGGGTTCATTAAAATAATTACTATTCATGAAAAATGAAAACTTACCTAAGACAAGAAACGGAACAATAACAGTCGTAACCGTAATGGCAATTCCTGAGTACATCAATAATCCAATTCCGGAAATTACACTCATGCCAGTAACAACCGTGGACAAGATTCCTATCCACGGCTTGCTTCTGAGAAAATCCGGCGAAAGGCACGTCCCAATAACGAAAAGTACCATTAATAACATAGAATAGAACACGTACTTTCTGAAAAGCAGTAAAAGGTTCGTTTTCGATTCTTCGTAAGAAAAAGAGTGATCTTTGACCACATTTATGTCGCTAAAGTTCAGCTTATCGATGTTTTCGATAAAATTCTTCTGCCATTTTCTGCTCAGTCTTTTTCGTGTTTTATCCCGACTGTTTAAAATATAAACTAATCTAAGAGCTCGAGCAGAAATGATTTCACTTTTATTATTAACGGTGACTCCTCCTAAAGAGACTAAATTGTATTCTTCCTCTTTGATATCGTCGCTGTCGTTTCTAGGATATTTAAGTGGAAATGTTCCGTTTTCTATTTGAGCCATGTGCTTTTGGAGAAGAAGGATTTTATTCCGCCAACATCTTTTCTTATTTTTAGCGCACAAATCTTCGTACTTCCACCGGCCTTCGTCCGTAATGGTAAATTCACGTATGATTTTGTCTAACTTCGTTATTTCTTGGAAGACGGATGATCGTAAAACAGATCCTTTGTCTTTTGGCTCGACGATTACAGTCCCGTAATAAAGTGGTTCCACGGATTTTTCGGGGTAGAATTCTGAATAATCGGTGGGAAACAACTCGGTTAAGAGCGATTTATATTTGCCGATGATACCGATTTCGCTAATCAGTGTATCGTCACTAAAGTTTATTTTTAATCTCTGAATTCCCGTAGTCAAAAAAAGTGTAATGAAAATGGGAAAAGCCAAGAACCAGGGGGCATTTCTGTTGACGATTCTTCCGTGATTTTCGAACCTCTTAGATAAAAACTTGTAGGCCAATCCCGCTTTTATCGGCATTTTCAATCTGAAAAGAAACAATACATAAGTGTTAAGTTCCATTTTAAATTTGTCTTTTTAACATTAATGCAGCTCTACGCATTAATATTTTATATATTAATTAATGCGTATATATTTTATATTGTTATATATTTTAAACATTTTTATTATCGTATTTAGGCCTACTCAATATCACGATGAAACTTTACATTCGCTAAACTGAATTTAATTATGAGATATTTTTATTGCCGTTATTTAATTTTAATAAATATCCTTTATAAAATAAGGTTTTTTATATCGCTCAGTAAGAAAGTAAGAACGACAAAAAATGTTTGTATGCAAATCATCAATATTAGGGGAGATCGGGGCAACTTCGGCATGCGGGGCAAGTTTGTCAAGCGCTTTTTTTTAAAAACAAATTAAAAGGAGACTTTGGTTATAGGTTAGGCAGTTGAGTTTTATTGGTGGCTTGTTGAGTGTAGTGTTTTTATTGTTCTCCAACAAGCGTAGTTGAATTATCAAGCAAATTTTCATTTTCGTTCAATTCCATATAATATTTTTTTTCCATTTATATTGAATTGGCAGGTTTTGTTATAATTCCATGATAACGAAAGTTACTTTTCCTGTTAGAAGGATGTAACTTCAACTTATTCACGTGGCCAGATCGTGGCTTGGCATTCTGTTCTCAGGGTTGTACTTAATGTTTCGAAATCATGACTAGCGGGGTAAGATCGGCAACATAAAGCCACATTAGAAGCAAAGGATAAAAATCAAACAGATGATAAATGAAAACATGTTTGCATTTGTTATTCATGTATATATGTCTTTGAACTTGCATTTCGTTGTAATAATATTAAATGGGTGTTGGATTTGTATTTCTTTGTTTTAATAGTGAATTCCAACTTATACATTGTTAATAACATAATTTTATATACGTGCCTATCTTGCCCCATTACTGTTGCCCCTATACCAGGGGCAACTTTAATAAAAATAATTAAAATAATTACAACTTTACAAAAAGAGAGAAGTTGCCGATCTTGCCCCTATACCCGGGGCAACTTCGTCAATTTCTCTCTTCTTGTAAAGTTGTAATTATTTTAATTATTTTTATTTCCAAACTGATTTTAACCAGTTCTATAGTAAGGTAACATTCCAATAGACAATATGCAAAGCTTTTTTTTCAGTTTACAGCAGTATTTATTACACAAAATTTAAGTAAAGCTTAACATGCCGATCTTGCCCCGATCTCCCCTATAACAGTATTTTACTTTTTTTATAATATTCAAACGTGTTTCTGAAATTTCTGAATTTTATAACTGTTCGAAAACTTTTCCTGAATTTTCGTACGTTTTTATTCGTAACAATAAAATAAATGAGACATTTGTACGATCTGAGATTTACAATTACATCTCGGGTTACGAATGTTCCTGTTTACGAACAAGTTGCTTTACGAACCAAATTTTAAACACCACATTTGCTTCGGTAGCCCTACGATAACTCGGTTTCCGAACAAACTACTCGGCAGACCCGGCCACCGACGATCAACATCCTATACTTCCTGTGTTAAAGAAAGTTGACGACCTGACCAATCAACGACCGGATTACCGACTCGGTAGTGGCGCTGAGTTCGCTCGGCGTCATTTAGACGTCACAACAAGAACCATTATTTATTTATTTAGCGTATGGCTACACATCTAATTGTTAACAAGAACAGAAAGCAGAAAAAGTAAGAACACAAATCATAAATGTAAATCTAAGTTAGAAATATAGTTTAAAACACTTTCAGTCATAATCAGGAAGTCACTCAGTTGTCCCGGAAAAGATCTTACTGGACAATCTTCCAAGATATGATGTATAGTCTGTCTTTCAGCACCACAGTCACACTGTGGGGATGCAACTT
The DNA here is from genome assembly GCF_000671375.1 of Centruroides sculpturatus. NCBI lineage: Eukaryota > Metazoa > Arthropoda > Arachnida > Scorpiones > Buthidae > Centruroides > Centruroides sculpturatus. The sequence goes on along the minus strand of NW_019384792.1, from coordinate 186,985 downwards.
TTCCCCACCTAAAAAGACTGTCCCTGCACAACCCATGTTTGGTCCGAATCCTATTTAACACACTCCAAAGATTTCTGGATAACTCAAATCCAGGTGGTCGCTTTGTGATACAAGGAAGTTGTCGACTGTCCACCGGAGAGACATCAGCCCAGAGCCTTTTCCAAGATTCAGTGAGGTTGAAATTATTGGAATGCAGGGATTTAGCTCTTATAAGAGGAGGGTGTCTTGATTTAAGTCGATTTATGTTGAGGTCATCAATATCCTGATGGATCGGAAGTTGTGGATTAGACAATATTTTCCTATATTCCCTGAGCAAAGTGCTGTCCCTTCGGAGTGCAGATGGAGGGATATGGCTCAAAATAGGTAACCAGTGAATAGGAGTTGATTTAAGAGTACCTGTTATGATACGTAGAGTAGCATTTAGTTGGGCATCCAGTTTTTTAATGTGAGTACTGTTCATCCATACCGGTGCACAGTATTCTGCTGCAGAGAAAACCAAGCCAAGAGCAGAGATCCGTAAGGTGGACGGCGAAGAACCCCATGTAGTTCCACATAGTCTTTGGAGGATGTTGTTTCTGGTATTAACCTTGGCAGCTAAATTCATCAGATGTGTTTTAAAAGATAAAGTTCTATCCAAAGTGACGCCAAGATATTTCGGGTTCATATTATGTTTCAATAAATTGTTGTCAAAGTAAACCTTTAATTCTTCATTTGCCAGCTTATTATTAAGATGAAAGCATGAAGCTTCAGTTTTTGTTTTACTCAATTGAAGTCTCCACTGGCGAAAATATTGTCCTAAGGTTGATAAGTCCTCTGTCAGGATCTTTTCAGTAATTGCAAGGTCTTTATGTCTCGTGGCAATCACCCAATCGTCTGCATATCCAAATTTCCTTGCCTTTGTTTGAGGCAAGTCAGCTATGTAAAGACTAAAAAGCAGTGGTGCCAGGACAGAGCCTTGAGGTAGGCCATTATTTAGTTTTCGTATGCTACTTCTCGAATTTCCCATGACAACTTGAAAGGGTCGGTTATTTAACATCTCATCAATTATTTTAACTATTTTTAAGCAGGGTATCACTCGAAGCAGCTTATAGATTAGGCCATGCCGCCAGACAGTATCATATGCTGCAGTGAGATCGATGTATACTGCAGATGTTTTTAATTGCCTTTGGTATCCAGCCTCCACAAAAGTAGTGAAGGCTAGTACCTGGTCTGAGCAGCTCCTATTCGGTCGAAAACCAGCCTGCTCTACCGGAATATTCTCAAAAATTGTATTGCTCAATCTGTTGTAAAGAAGTCTCTCTAATAGCTTATACATCACACTCAAGAGTGAGATAGGTCGATAGCTCTCTGGTCTATCGTTAGGTTTTCCAGGTTTCAGGATAGCTATGATTTTAGCTTGTTTCATAGCGAAAGGAATTTCACCTTTCTGTAAGATGTCAGTAAAGAAGCGAGCCAGCCATTGCTTAGTATACTTGCCGCTGTGTAACAGGAATTCAGGATGGACACCATCATTTCCAGGGGCTTTACCAGCTTTTATTTGTTTAAGGGCAGCATAGATTTCTTCAGTATCAAAAGGTAGAGAGTACGCTGTATCATTTAAACATTTAGCTTTAATGGACGTAAGTTCTTTTTTAATCTTAATTGTGAATTCACGATCTCTAGGAGCTCTAGATATGTTTAGTATATGTTCTGCAATACTATTTGGAGTAATCAAGATTTCTCTACCTGATTTGACAGTCGCTCCTCCCAATCTACTAAGCAGGGACCATGCCTTCCTACTTGACTTTGTAAAATCCAAATTTTGTACAGTGTTTATCCATCTAAGGCGCCTGGCGTCATCTAAGCTATGAAGTAATTCATCCCCTAATTCAAGATCACCAGATTCTAGGAACTTCCTATATAGTGATTCACTTTTTTCACTCCATCCTGGGATATAAATCTTGCGATATCCTCTAGGTATACATTTCTTGGCTACGCTAAACAGTGCTCCAACAAACCTTTTATAATTGTTGGATGTAGGTGGGATCCATCCCAAACATTTGTCAAGATCTTCTGAGAACAAAGTCCAGTTAGCCTTGTTAAAATTCCATCTTGGGCGTGGTATACTATTTACTATAGGAATACTAAGTCCAATTCCAATAATTATTGGGCAGTGCTGGCTATGCGGGAACTGATTTAAAACTGTTCGTGTAGCTGATAACGGTTGTCTATTGTTATCTGAAGACACAAAGCACAAGTCAGGATTATATTCACAACCCCAAGCGCTGGACCTAAAGGTGCATCGATCTTTAGCATCAAACAGAAGATAAAGATTATTTTCCTCTGCCCATTTAAATACCATGTCACCATTTTTATCAGTGTCACGGTATTTCCAGCATTCATGGTGGCTGTTGAAGTCTCCCAAGTAGACAGCAGGATGGGGTAAATGTGGTAAGACGTGTTGTGGCCAAGTTATAGCTGGGGGTTTATAGATATTGCTGATTGTAATTTGTCCAACCTGTATAGTAACCACATGAATGTTATCGTCAGTG
>NW_019384792.1:178266-184420 GCF_000671375.1 Centruroides sculpturatus | reverse complement strand
AAAAAAATATTATATGGAATTGAACGAAAATGAAAATTTGCTTGATAATTCAACTACGCTTGTTGGAGAACAATAAAAACACTACACTCAACAAGCCACCAATAAAACTCAACTGCCTAACCTATAACCAAAGTCTCCTTTTAATTTGTTTTTAAAAAAAGCGCTTGACAAACTTGCCCCGCATGCCGAAGTTGCCCCGGTCTCCCCTACTATTTACTATAGGAATACTAAGTCCAATTCCGATAATTATTGGGCAGTGCTGGCTATGCGGGAACTGATTTAAAACTGTTCGTGTAGCTGATAACGGTTGTCTATTGTTATCTGAAGACACACAGCACAAGTCAACTTCCTATACTTCCTGTGTTAAAGAAAGTTGACGACCTGAACAATCAACGACCGGATTACCGACTCGGTAGTGGCGCTGAGTTCGCTCGGCGTCATTTAGACGTCACAACAAGAACCATGACACGATGTTATTCAAATTAGATTTCGATGCGCATGCGAGTAAGATACTACTTCTGGTTTTCGATACATATCGCAATTCAACTTAAATCAAATTAATTAATAAAAGCCCCCGTTAATTGACATTCGCGTAATATAAATGATATCCACCATCCGGGTTTAAAGGTGCTTAACTCAAATTAAATAACGATAATTTATTAATATTAGGTGAATAGTTAATTATTAATAAAAATACTAAATAATAAATAAAACTCTGGTTTTACACCAAAACTGACACTAAAATTTAAAATAAAATCAAAATTAATTATTTAATTAAAATTTTTTTGGTCATCGCCCTTTTTGAAAGTGAATTGTTCCTGGAAAAACGGGCGGAAGCGCGACGGCACAGAGGGCACCGAAGAAAGAAGAAAGGCGAAGGAAGGTCGAAGCTGATGTGCCTCGGTAAACTGAAACCTGTTCTGCAAAGTATCTCAAGTACTTTACAGTGTACTTTACAAACAAACCTACCTTGTTATTGTATGCTAAATGTGTTATTTACGTTCGGTGATAAATGTGTTTAGGAAGATCCAGTTGCATCGTATGACTTAATTAACGAAAGAACCAGGACTACGGTCGCCACAATAACTTTCTTAAATAGGTTACAGTTCACTAACAAAATCACTTAAATTTTGTACCTTATAAAAAATTTTCTTGGAAGTGGATACGGGGAGTCCTCGTTCAACCCGGCTAATTACGACCAAAACTTTGCCAATTTAAGTGAACCTACGTAAAACGACTATAGACAATCATATTTAACATAAGACTATAGAAAATCATATTTAAAATGATTAATTCCGACTTCACTAAAGCAAAACGAAATAATAAACGTGAAAGAATTCTTTATTATCCCTATTTACACACATGTAAAATACTTATCAATATATTTGTACTGTACATCAGAAATTATTACTAAATATCATTTATAATGTAAAGTACGCTGTTTCCTGCAGTTTATTTTTTCATTTAATATTGTTTCATAACAAGATAATAAGTGTTTCATCCCGTGCTCGAAGTTTTCAGCACGTTCATAAACTCGATCGTTTTTAAGAAAATAATTGGCGATTTTCGCCACACTTCGCAATGTATCACGTAAGCCATCGATGGATAGCCCGTTTTCATTGGAAATATTATCCAACTCCTAATCACTGTCAATTGTATGCTTACATTATTTATATACAGTATTATAACTAGCAGCCGAGCCTGTCGTCCCTCAAACAAATAATAACATCATCAAATATTAAGATTAAAACTAAAAAACAATCTAATAGATTCTTTCGTACTTCTAACCTTTCTATTAAAATGTATTACGCTGTAGTATTTGATTTATATAACAAGAAAGGGCATCTTACGTAAAGGTTTATCACATCGAGTGACCAATCTAATATATTTTTAAAATTCTTTATTTCTTTACCGTACACAATTTAAAATAATTTCGAATATATAGCATACTAAATAATTATGTACGATGTTAAAAATTCTACAGTAATGTCACGAGAAGTTAAACATTTAACTTTCTTTATAATTCACAGATATTAAATGAGGTTTTCCGAGTCCAGGTAGAAAAAATTTGTTTTTCTATTGCCTTATTACCATTAACGATATTCGCAAACTGTTAGAAAGTTCGTGGTGCGAAGAAATAAAACAAATCCTTCGTTCTCTGTGAATTGTAATGTACTTTATAATTTTTTTCAAAATTATAATTGATAAGAAGATATTTGTTTAAATCATTTACACACTAATTTGTATCTTATTTAAAACCTAACACAGTTCAATCGAAAAGTTTCGTATCAAGTGTAAAATACGGCTCAAGGACAGTCAAATTATTGTGACGTAAACAAGATATATAAAAAAACTTGACAAACAACTAGTACGAGCAGCGATCAGTCAAATCCGTGGATGTGAATTTACAAGCATTAATGTAGAAGCAACCTCTCAAAGAAACAATCGAGAAAAGAATAATTTAAACAATTGGCATACGGAGAAACTTACGGGTGAAGGATGAGAGAAAAAGTTGAGAAACAGACAATTCGGAAGTGATTCACTCGAAACAGAACAACAGTTTAACAGATGATCATTTTGCCAAATCAAATACAAAATACAATTATAAATCAGTAAATACACTTATATCTTATCTACCCACGCGCCTATCACCGAGAGAAAGTTTACAAATTAAACGCGAGACAATGAATACCTGTGTTGTAGTTCTAATATAGGTCTTGATCAGGATGAGTCCTGTCCTGAGTCTCTGCGGTAAGTCGCTACTCCGACTTGAAGAAAGGAAATCGTCGTGACAGAGTTCTTGGGTCGAGGTGAAAACGTTCGTTGAGCCAGGTAAAACTTTCGACGTAAGAAGTTGTAAGTATTATTAAACAGTTTCGAGCCGTAGAGGGTCAGAGCCGGAAGGTCGACGTTGGCGGAGTACTGTGGTGAACGGTCACAACTCAATTAACGAACCAACGGACGAACTCTGTCACCTTCTCTCATCTTTCTCTTTTGGGGTCTCTTCCTCTCCATCCTAATGCAGAAATTTAAGAACTAGATTATGTTCTAATCTCCGATTTGTGGCGAAATTTCCTGCGATGAATAGGTTTTGCCGGAAGATGTGTCATTTACGAAGGAAACGTTATCAATGAGAAAATCTTCTGAATTTCCTCGGTTATATTTTCATCTCGGACTTAAATGATTTTTTCGAACATATTTTATATTTTTAATATTTTATAAATTTCGCCATTTTAAACAAAATGCACTGAAGCTTACTATAAAAGGAAGGGGACTAAATATGTTTAAACACGATGTTAAATGACAACGTACAAGTAAAGTGTCCGGTTCAAGAAGTCGTCTGTTAATTGTGTCCAATTAAAATCAAACGGGGTTTTATATACTTTTCAAATATTTGAGAACAGACGGAAGACAAAAACGCTTCTTCCTCAACCATCATTTCAAAATTAGCAACTCCAGTCCTTCTATCACCCTCAATTCGACCTAATAAATATGCATCTGCTGTCACTAACGTCCTCGCAGCGAAAGAGTAGACACGAGTCAGCCTGAACTAGAAGAGTCTATGTCAGATAAAAAGGACGAAAGGAGTTAATAGAAATTTATAATTGTCGTTATACTTCGAGAGACACCAGAAGTCGAAAGAACTACTTCATATTCGCATACGCGATCTCGGCCACTGGCCATCTCGTTTTTTCGGATGCGAGATCTAGCGGGCTTTTTAACAATACTAGAAACTGCAAATTTACACTTATCGTACGGTACTTGGAATTTTTAAAACACATACTTGCAAACTGTACTATAAAAATAACGCTATTGTAAGCCGGTAATAAATATGAATTACTGCACTTTATCTGGGGGATGACTGGAAAAACAAGTCAGCTATGTTGCCGTTTATCTGGTTCATTATGTCACACCAACCGCTCGGCCATTTACGGTACTGTAAACGCATGGTTTACATTACCGTAAATATCAAAAGATTCTCCAATTTGTTCCCTTTTAATAATAGTGCCTTAATGACAATACAGATGCAGCTGCCACCTGCGAACTACTCTAATCTAGAGCTAATTGTCACTCTCGTCTGTTTGATGCGCTATCTTCGATCTGAGAATACCTTTCACCGTGTAAAGAACAATCAAATCGGCGTGTAGGGTAGGACAGTTACTGACAAGAGTGCCCGTATATTGGAACACTCAAACACGTTCCTTTTTTTGTCTCTGGGTTGACTGTTTCCTAATTTCCAAGGATGGTGATGTACCAAATTTATCAATAAGCAGTAGGAAACTTACGACTTTTAGATGGCTAGTATGCAAATATAAAATAAACTAATGAAAGATATTTGTGCATTATCCCTTGTAACGGTTTTTATTAGTTATTGTTTGTCTCATGTTGATCAAAACCAAATTCCTTGTTTTTCAGGCCAAGTTAGCTCCGAGTGCAACCAGAGCCATCTTATAGGAGTGCCGATGGGATATTCGATCATAGTGCGAAGCTTCTTGCATAATGCACGATGCACTTTTTTCATAGCTTGTTTCTCCTTTTCTATAGTTTGGGGGCGCCGCTGGACCGTAATAAATAGACGTCCGGATTAACTTATATATCTTCACTCGCTCGATGTTCTCCGCTTTGTCGAGTAAAGGTAAGTGCTGTGATTAACTCGCCCCACCTCTTACGTCACATTTCCGCTTAGTCACTAATAAAAATTCGACCGTTCATCGGACACTTTTACATACGCACTTCTATGTTACTACGTTACTAATAATGCCACTTCTATACAATCATCTATGCGACTTCAGATAATAGAAACGCCACTAAGATCAATTAATTAACGGTCTTATTATTTATAAAAGATATTTATTACACTACACGACGGTCTGATATTACTACTTTGACTAACGTCAACGTTTCGGTATTCAATGGCAGCGTCGCATATTCGAGCATCAATCGTAAGTAAGGGCATAAAAGATTTGTGAAATGCTCCGAATGTGTGACGCCAGCTTCCCTTTACCCTTCGATATAGAAATTTCGATATTACGAAAACATGTAAAAACTCGACTTTCAGGTTCCGGTAAATCTGTTACACATTTGACGGTTTGAGATGTATTATTAATTTCAATTAAATTTGTGCGAAGTCTAATAGTCGAATACTAAAATACCTCTACATAGTAACAAATACTCTTACAATATACAGTGCCTTACAGATTTTGAGTGTCTTTTAACCGTAAATTTTAATTTTAGTCTAGTATTTAATAAAACAAGAAACCTGAAATATTTTTTACAACACAAACATTTAACATACTTTCTATCGCTATTCGAATATAAATGAACTAACCTGAAAAAGTATCGTCTCTTCTTTTTCTATTACGTTACTATTCTTCTTAAGACCAATTTTTTATTTTTCAAGTTTAACGAGTTACTGGGTCAATGTTTTCCATCATGCGCCAGTCTCGCCTTAGGGATATTCGCATTCCGATTAACAAAACGCTTCTTCTCGTGTTTGATTAACAATTCAAAAATTTACTTTCGTAGTTATTTAGTAAATAAATGTGTGCTTAAGGATTGGTGGTCGAAATTGGGTGTCTTCGAGTGAATACAACTGTCGTGCGTGATTTTATCCGTGCCGATTCCTAAACCAGCATTCATGTAACTGTTACGGAACAGGATCGATTCACCTTGGCCAAATACGGCCTTTTTCCCGCTTTTTTAAATGGTACGCCCTCTCTCGGATCCTCCTAGCGCCACCGCTAACGCTACAGTATCTGTTTATATACATAAAGAAATTTGCATTGAAAAAAAACACAAGTAGACATTCACAACCAGTTTCATCTATACCATTTGATTAATACGTCTAACATCGGAATGAAGAAAACCTCAATTGCAGCCATTATTTTTTTTTCTCTGAAGATTTCGTCCAAGATTTCGCAATTTTCATTTACTTGTTCGCTGTTATCTACATAAATTTTAATACTAGTTTTAAAGATCCAAATTACTTTTTAAATTAAATGAAAATTATTTCTACTTTCGACGATAATGAAAGAAACGCATTCGGCTTCGGTACAATTATTATTATTATTATTTTGAATTTTTAAATTATTTTTATTAATTATAATTTTTACTTTCTACGTAGTTTCGTCCTAAATATCTCTCTCGCCCAAAG
>NW_019384792.1:169635-177264 GCF_000671375.1 Centruroides sculpturatus | reverse complement strand
GTGTACATTCTGTTGACGTACTCTATTAAAACGCAATCAAAAACGAAAAAACCGCATCTAAAATAGTATAATAGAAGTGAAGTTCTTCACAGTAAGCCTCAATCCTGTCCCTCTCCCCCCGGGGGGATATCGAAAAATTCCTTTCTTTGTGTACATTCTGTTGACGTACTCTATTAAAACGCAATCAAAAACGCAAAAACCCGCATCTAAAATAGTATAATAGAAGTGAAGTTCTTCATAGTAAGCCTTAATCCTGTCCCTCTCCTCCCGGGGGGAATATCGAAAAATCCCTTCTTTGTGTACATTCTGTTGACGTATTCTATTAAAACGCAATCAAAAACGCAAAAACTCGCATCTAAAATAGTATAAATAGAAGCAGAGTTCTTTACGGTAAGCCTTACGAGGAAGGCTTACCGTAAAGAACTGTCCATCCCCATGTTTAACGGAATAATATACAGCCTATGTCCATCCTGAAGTTCCATTCTAAATATTGCTGAAAAAATTTTTGAAATCGGATGAGTAGTTTGACTCATTTGACTCATAATCTTATCGAATATACAGTCAAAGACTTAATAATTAAATAATATAAAGTAATTTCGCTCGATATTCTATATAATGGATTTTTATTTTAGAAACGTACAGTACTCCTATCCACGCGAATGTCAATTGCCAGTTTACGTAATTGTTCGTTAGAACTATTAACTGTGTAATGCAAAAATATCAAACAAGTATTTATCAAGAAATATTTCGATAATTCATAAGAAAGTTTTGACATTTTCACGTAAGAAACCCGTTGGTTCCTTTGTTTCCTGTAGAAAAAGTCAAAAATATAATACAGTTAAACATTGAAGTAAATAGAAAGTAATGACTGACGACACACTTTTTTCAACTTTTATTCGAAATTTTTCTCGCTTTAAAATTCACTTCCATTGACAGTCGACGACTAAGAATTGTCTCAGTTTTGTTTTTAATACGAATATATTTGTAACAAATTAAAACGTTTACTACGCGGAAAGCTACAAATATTATTATTAGAATTACTATATTATTATATAATTATTCTCGTTGTTACTTTGATATTATTCTACATTGTACAAAAGAAAAGACCGACGGCGATAATTAATATTTCTTTATTCGTTAGATGACCGGTACAACTGGTGACGCAAGAAGAAACAAAAAGTTTTATTATTATTTATAACAGTACATTTATAGACATGTAAATTAAATTAAAAGTAAAAACAATTTCAATTGTAGTCTACTGAACGATTGCCAAGTCTACGAATGGAAGATTACGGCATTATAAGAAATTCGAACATATTGGAGTAATTTGCACATCTACAAAACAATTTCTATCGTAAAAATACAAGAAATTAAGAGGGCGTTGAAAGGCAATTCGGCAATTTATCAATGGCAGAATCTCCATCCAGCGGTTACCTTTACTTCATTTGGGATAAGTCGATACGTTTACATCTTCAAGCATTCAATTGGCGGAATATTAAAAATTTTATTTTCGTTTTTAACAATCATTATTTTCGCTTTTCTTGGAATAAATGTTGTAAACGAGATTAAGATCGATATTATAGAAATGACCTTGTGTGAGGGCCCGGATTTAAGATTCGAATATTTTTATTCATTAGATTAAAAGTTAGGGTTAACACAAAAAGAAAAAAACAACCGACAAATTTTCTCATAAAAATCGCTCATAAAAACTCCGTTCCCACGACAATACTTCCCTGTAGAAGATGAGTTAACTGTTGTGTCATAAGTTTGTCACTTCGCCCATCATTGGTCAAAGAAGATCATCACCTGTGACGTACATGGGGGACATCTCGAAAACAGAGCCCCCATATAAAAGACAAGTGCGATGACGACACAGGGGGAAAAAAATTATTGTTCTGTACTGTGTGTGTGTGTGTGGATTATCTGCCTCTCGTCCATCCTCGATAGAACTATTCTACGATTTGCGGACTTACGTCGACTCACGAACTATTTTAACGAGCCTGGGATTCGGACTCCAAGATCGTCCTGAAATCTCCATCCTGTATAACTAGAGGTATTTATCCTACACGCGATGATGTGTAAGCTCGCTCTCGAATATTCGAACCTCGCGGGTAGGGTCGCGACTATTTTATACTTTGCCGTTACTTTATGAACTATACGGATTGAACCCCCGAGAGGGATTTGTATTCCAATTATTAACCATGTATAAATGTACAGAATAAACGGGTATTTTGTTAACGAACTTGGATTGGTGTGCGTTTCTTCCGACAATTTTCCACTCCATACTGAACCCGAAGTCCTCGACGAGATCGCTCGGGATAATTCCCCATCCATCCGCGTATCTATCCGCGATAAATTGATAGTTTGGTGTCAGATCCTGACAGGTGAAAGAATCTAACGATCCTTTCTCCTAACCCTTTTTTCCCATCCTTTAGACAAGCGAGACCGGACCTCAAGGTCTTGAGTCGAGTAAGTGGTAGGAGAGGGACATCCTCGTAAACATTTTACCCCCGATTAGTCTCACACCTTGCATCTTGCCTCTCGTTGCAGATCTGGCAGAGTCACGCGCAATAATTTAGAACAAGGAATTATTCGCAGTAATTTAAATGGGCTTTGAGTTCGTTTATTTTATATTATTTTTCTACCTTTTTAAGATTAAGTCTAATTTTTAGAAATTCGACGCATTCGTTAATTTTTTTAAAGTACATGTACTGTACGAGCAGGGAAGAAGTAAAATTCTTTACATTCACGATTCATAAAAACATTCGGTGTTTATCATTTTTACAATATCGAATCTGCAGCTCGTCTACAATCCTTTTGTTAGAATAAAAGAAAGGTGACTAATTTTACCGATCTTATTCATTTTTCGTGCATCGCAGACAAAAAAATGCTTCAGGCTGATGTTGTCGGGACTGGAAATTTCGACCTTACGTAAATCAGGATGGAGACGATTGCTTAAGCCAATACCTTAGCAATCGTATGACAGGTCGAGGGGTGATTATTAAAATCCTCGTTAATAAAATGTTTGCCAGAAGCGCCAGTTCATTGCGATTTTTCACCGAGCGGTGTATTATTATTTCTGTTTTATCAAAGTCAAACACTTTCGAAAAGAGAAACTGTCGATGTTACGTAGATGCAGATTCGTGTGAAGTGAACTTTTTACTTAAATTTTTTACACCATCTCGTTAATTCTCTTTGTGTCGAATAAAAGAATGACGAGAACTAGCGACAAGCTCCACGGGAAGGTCGACACGGATTCACTAAACCGTTACGAAACACATTAATTAATTTAACATTCACTACTAAAACCGTCACCAAAATTAGTGGCAAGTTTAGAGTGTGAATGTAAAATTCACTCACTCTAACCCTTTCGTCCCGAGTGGTACACATAGGTACCGCAAGTATTTTAAAGTGCCTGAAACCTAGAAAATGCATTAGAACCAAATGAATATTGTACCAAACAGAGATTTTGCGTTATTGCTAAGGGACTGGCAACTGTAGAGGGGATTTGAGTCGTTAGCTTAAGCAATATTACACGTGTATGGATGAAAGATTAGTTCCTATGAGTATTTTTATTCAAAAATTTGTACTTTTCACTGTCTATACTAGTAGAATTTTATATATTTTAGAAGATTTATATGTATAATCCTTCCTAATATTCAGGTAAATAGATTTAACTTCTAGTTTCGTTTTTATTTTGTTATTTTTTCACGTGGTACACATATGTACCAGCCGGATTTTTTTAATGCTACTTATATGTACCAACAGGTCTTTTGATGAACACAGTTTTATTTCAGTATTAAAATGAAAAGAACAATATTATCTCAGAAGACATTCGATTGTATGGATGACTATATTTCTAACATTTCTGTATCATCTTCCAATGAATATAAATATACTGATGATGGGACAGAAAGTGAAAGTGAACACATCTCTAGCCAAGATGATCTTGGAAAACCCTCTACATCTAAAAACTGTCAACTATATGTGACGGATTCAGAAATTAGTTTCTCTAGTGATTGTGAACAACAAAATATTTCCTCCTTCAAAAAAAGGAAACTTTTTGGAGCAGCATTGCATCTTCCTATAGAAGGTCAAACAAGAAGAAAATGTGCTCAATGTGCAGAAGAAAAAAACAAAAGAGAACAAAAACAATTTGTCAAGAATGTCAAATTCCTTTGTGTAAAGACTGTTTCATATTGTACCACACCAAATAATATATTTTTTTTTTAAATGCATTACTTACAATAAAGTGTTTCTGAAGCATACGTTGTAATTTCTTACCTGCTGGTACATATATGTACCTAGTAAAAACCCTATTGGTACACACTGTACAGTACCATCCACCCTCGCAGACCCCATTAACTATATTTAATTTTTTTCATAAAAAATCTTCAATTTGACTTTATAGTAACTCATCTTTATTGTATCTTTTATTTTGGATCAAAATTTATATTCAGGGACGAAAGGGCTAAACTTGCTACTAATTTTGGTGACGGTTTTATCTCCGATACACTCTCCGAAACTTACACAAATACGTAGAATTTCTGAAAACTTTCTACTTTCGACCATAACGTCTGTAATTATCCATCCCTAATTCGTTAGGAAGTAGCCCGCTACGCCGTCCTAAATTTACGATATCGTTACGAAATTTGAACGAAATACTGCGGATAAAAATCACATTTTAAAATGAATTGCTGAAAGAATTAGCATTGTATTTTTTTATTATTAATAAATTATTTAAATCGGGCACGTGTTCCTGATAACCGGTGTTCGAATTTTGTTATTCCTGTCTGATAACTATCGTTGAAAAAAATGACCTCGTGTATGGCTAAAATAATGGAAATTACAATCTATACTACTGTAATGCGTACGGAAATAAACATAGTAAGTGAATCCACATTAATCAGAAAAATACTCTTGCCACATAAACTCTTAATACAGAAAACAGAGGAAATCATTTCATATAATGGCAGCACTTTTACAGACTCGCCGTCGGCATTCCCCTGTTCGACCTCGACGTATCGTAAACAAAACTTAAGATAGGCTGCTTGACTCTGTTAACAAAATTTTCTTCTTATCTCTACTTTTAATCATAGAAAAGGAAAATATTATCCTACGCGAAAATTAATTAAGCAAAATCGAATATATTCGAAGTGACTACAGAGATATCTCGAGCATTCTTCCGATCACTTCGATGTATTAAATGAAAAGGAGGAACAAAGACCCACCCTATTTTATGTAGGGCTAATATCTTTACCCTGCGTTTCCGGAAGAGAGTGTAACTATATTCCCGATGACCTAGTTTATTACGTTACTTCGGAGATCGAGATACTCGAACCCGTTATAAGTAGATCCGAAGGTTGTTTATGTTAATAACGATGATTTACAAATTAATCATAAAAAGCACAACTATTATTTTTATTTGAATAAAAATAGTTTGCTAATATTGTTTTCGGATCGACAGACTTCGAGTGTGAAATATCTGGAAGTTATAATTAATTATTAAAGGAAAGATTTAAATTTACTCGATGCTTCCTGTTATTTAATCGTATTGTACATTGATAATTATATAAATAAATAATAGGAAAAAATGTTAAACAATAAAATAGTAAACCTTTAGGTTAAAAATGTCACTTTTTCTGCCCTTTTCAACAAATAAGGAACGACACTTTTATACTATGACTCGTTACAACTACTTAACGACTTAAATAGATTCTTCCTCAAAAAGTTAATGCAGATTAATCAACTTTTACACTTACAGTTATACTATACAAGGACTTATCGTACGGGAAAGTATTTTATTTTGATGGACAAATCAAATATATGTCATAGTCATTCGGCAAGATGCATTTCGGTATAGACCCGTCTTCGATAGCAGACTACACAGAAGGTGGACTTTGGTATTCGGTAAAAGCAAAAGAAAAATTATTAAAAAATGATTAAAATAGAATAAAAGATAGTATAACTGTAAGTGTAAAAGTTGATTAATCTGCATAACTTTTTGAGGAAGAATCTATTTAAGACGTTAAGTAGTTGTAACGAGTCATAGTATAAAAGTGTCGTTCCTTATTTGTTGAAAAAAGCAGAAAAAGTGACATTTTTAACCTAAAGGTTTACTATTTTATTGTTTAACATTTTTTCCTTTCATTTATTTATATAAATCTATTTTAATAATAATAATTATTATTATTATTACATAATTTAATGTTTTACACCTTAAATATTTTATAATCTAGCAATTTTAATCATACAGATTTCATCTATTTTATTCGATAGTTTATGAATTTATAAAATAATTAATAATAAGGATGTAAAAGTATCCCCAGGTAACTCTTTTTTTATAATATAATTATTATTTATTTTTAGTTTATTTCATTCATTTTATTAACTGAGCATATAGTTTAACATTATGAACTTTACACTCGCCATTATAGTATCTTTTACATTATTTTAATTATTTAGAAATAACTATGACGCGGCTATAAAAGTCAAGAAGCGAATGTTTTTAGTAAGAAGTAGGGTCGAAGAAGCCAATCGTTTACAAGAAGACAACGTAATTAGTTATTACTACCTGGAAGATGTTGATTGGAACGACAGATGCTAATTGTCGACGTACAGTAGCCTTAAGCAATAAGGAAATAAATCTAATTGTCCAAAGAACAAAAAATAGAAATGTCTGCTTTATACGGACGTTACGTAATTATGGTTTCAAGTAATAATAATTAGAAATAAACCTCAGTATCATAGTCGGATCATCGCATAGATAAATGAGACATATGTCTAGGGCCCGGTTTTTAAAGGGCCCGGTCAAACTGTCTATTTTGAAAAGATTTGTAAATAAGATAGTTTACTTTTTTGTTAGACAACTATACAATACTGGTAAAACTGATAAAATATGATATTATTTAAATATTAACCGAAAAGGTGAAATTAAACAAGTAAAACGGCAAAACCGTATTTAGGACACGACTATGTCTCGGAGACACTACTAAGCGGAATCACTTTGACGCTCAAGGCAGGTCTCGTTCTCATTATCCAATCTTCTTTGGTATCTCTGCTTTTGGGCGCGATCGTTCAAACTTTGCCGGCCATGACCACGAGGTCGTCCACCATGTATTTTTGATGAAATTAACCTATCCAATTTCGAAATTTCTCTCCGTTGCAACCCGTCGGCCCGGGTTGAATTTTTGTCGATGCCTAACGAGAATTTCCCGTTTTTGTAAAAAATAATCGTGGCTATTGTATCGTCCGAAATTATTTTTTTTATTTTGCACAAACAATCTACAGTGTAACCCGATTATAAAGTCATCGGATATAACGACAACCCTAATATAATGTCAAATTTTTATCGGTTTCACGATTTTACTATACTAGATAATGCTAAAAAACCTACTTGTAACGACATAAAACCCTGTTTTAATGTCATATTTGAAGCACTCCTAAATTTACAAAATTAGATTACAAATTTTATTCAACAAAGAAAATACTACGTGTTCAGTCCTAGGGTCACAGTCCAGTTCCTAGAACGACTGTGGGTGGTACTCTCACCACCTGACTTCGGTTTGCCTGTTTGTAGAGAGAGTCGCCATTTTGTATTTTACTTTGACTCGGTTCTCGGTCCTCTGA
>NW_019384792.1:124514-168604 GCF_000671375.1 Centruroides sculpturatus | reverse complement strand
GTTTCTCCCAAAAATTAATTCTATTCTTCTGGTTATTACACCCGCCTGACAAAAAATTGTTTTCAATTATATTTAAAAACTCGCCCATAAAAATATCGGTAAAAATTAGATTTTTCTGTTGTTATATAAATATCTAAGCGATATCCACGATTTGATTTGTCAATCGGCGTGGCTTGTTATATTACTTTTACAAAACACGGCTACCAATCTCCGCCCGAAAGGCTGGACAACTGCGGGGTGTGTCGCGACGGTAATACCAGCTTTCTGTTTTTATTTCGAGGTCGTGATAAACGAGATAATTATTACGTGACTCCTCAATTCATTCCCGTTGCTACGTGGGAAACACGAGTCTTACAGACTCGACAAGGTGCTTAGTAAGCCGCTTACTAAGCACCTGGTCGAGTCTGTAAAATATTAATCAAATATTAAGATATGTAAGCGACGCTTTTTCGTTAAATATTAAATTTATAAACAATATTTTATTTGAAAATAAAGTAAAAATTATCATAATAGTTTTTAAATCTCGAGTAAAATGACCTCGTTCTATTTTTAAACCAATTTATTATAATTTCTCTGAAAACTGGTTTGAGAAACAAATTTGTCACGCACATTTACTGGCTTCTCTATACAGCGGGTGTTTAAATCTGTTTTCTGTATTGGAACGACGTGTGAAAAATATAAAATTTAATAGTCCTTTTAATATATTTTACCAAACAGAACATTGAAATTTAGAGTGAGAGGGTAGAGAGACTGTTTCGAAGACAAACGAATGGCTAGAGAAAAGATAAACAGAAGTTAAGAATGGAATCGTTCATAAGAAATAGACCTCTTTCGTACAGGACGTGGAAAGATTAAACAGAAAACGGATGGCTAAAATCACGAAAGACGAAGCACGCTTTGGCGAACACCGTCTCTCGGGACCCAAACGTCGTTGATGTTTTTTCAATTATTTATAAGGGAAAATTATATCACGAATATAATCAAACACCATACAATTTGCTGAGCTTATTATTTATTTAGTTCAAACGTTTTCAGCCTACTTCTAATAGGCCATCCTCAAGACATTACCGTTCTACAATCGAATAGAAAACTTTCGAATACATTTTAAATTTAAACTTTTAACACAAGGGTGTCCAACCTTTTTGTTTCTCTGTGCCGCATTAAAAGAAGTCGAGGAGTTTTGGGCCACAAGTACTGTACATATAATATATACTTGCGGCCCAATATACAAGTATATTTAAGGATTAACGTTACTAGATTATAATAATAAGTATTAAATCTTTATCACAAAAAAGGATATTTTAAAAAATTACTTCTACAGACACTTTTAATTTCTACTTAGAAATAGATAAATTCATTTATTATAAAAGAGACATACGGAAATTTATTTGAAAAACACAAATATTTGTTATATTTGGGTCTCTAATTAATAAAAAGCGACGAAACACCATTTTAAAAGTGCATTTTTGTTCAACTAATATACAGTAGAGCGTCGTTTATCCGAATCAATTTATGACTGGGGTTGTTCGGATAAGTTATTTTTCGGATAACCGATTACGCACGAAAAAATATATTAACCTATTTCGTGTTGAAATTTTTCTCCGTTGCGTGTCGCTTTGCGTTGAATTTTCGTCGATGTTAAGCCTAATACTACGTTCGCACACAATCCACGACTCACTTCGATCTCGATTTACCTACAATCTGGATTGTGACTGTCACTAGTCGAACGTCGTACTGTTCGCATAGGCAATCCGCTCGAGAAGAACCTGGCTATTACACGCGATCATAAAACTGACGTAACTACCCGGTAAGTCAAAATGGAAGTTTTGGTTAGAAATAAATACTTTTTCTTGCCATACATATAATAATAGACAGATGTCGTCGTCTCTCTAGATGTCTTTTTTATTTCTCTGTCGATAGCCCGACACGTGTTCCGCAGCCATTTTGTATTTTCTCGGGCGCATGGGATTGTGGGATCTCTCTTATGACTGCATCTAGTTTCGAGAACACTCTCCAGTCGATCGCGATTGAACCTCGTTGCAGTCGAGATTGAAACGGTCGAGAGCGTTCGCACCACGGAACTGTCTCCGACCTTAGTCACAATCTAGATCGAAATGCTCGGTGCGAACGGTATAACATCGACGAAAATTCAACGTCTTTTTAAAACAATAATCGTGGCTATTGTATCGCTAAAAACTATTTTTTTATTTTGTACGAACAAAATAAATATATTGAAAAATATAAAAACAATAAAAAATTATACTTCAGAAGTTAATTTAGTATCAAAAATGTAAAATATTTGAGCAGCCCAAGACGTAGCCAAAGATTGCAGCGCCACAGCACTAGCGAAAATTTAAATTTGCCAACAGAATTCTTTCGGATAACCGACGTTTCGGATAACAGACTTTCGGATAAACGACGCTCTACTGTAATTATAAATAATATGCAGCCGAAAAAGTAGCCAATGCGCCAAATAGTATTTTTTACGTCAAACAAAAAAAAGTAGCCACATTTGTCGCAATGTAGCCAAATCTTACAACATTGGAAAAAATACTAAATAAAGCTGTGGTTGTGAATCAAAGGATTATAGACCCATGTGCAGGGAAAGGAGAGAAAGAACAAAAAATAAAAAATTGAGAAAGGTTGGAAAATTAAGGGTCAACAGCAGATCTATTTAACCTTTTTCACTTTTTTATCTTTTGTTCTTTTTCTCTTTTCCCTGCACATGGGTCTATAATCCTTTGATTCACAACTACAGCTTTATTTAGTATTTTTTCCAATGTTGCAAGATTTGGCTACATTGCGACAAATGTGGCTACTTTTTTTGTTTTTTTGTTTTTTTGTATATTGGGCCGCAAGTATATATTATATGTACAGTACTTGTGGCCCAAAACTCCTCGACTTCTTCCAATGCGGCCCAGAGAAACAAAAAGGTTGGACACCCTTGATTTAGAACAATGGACCACCTGTACGACCGTTCGAATGTTGTAGATTTGCGCACTAAGAACACGTTTTATACGAAAACAGTGTAAGGATTTATACTAACTTAATATATTTATTCATTTATTTATTAAATGCATTACCAAAAAAAAAAATATAAATAAAATGATCAGGAATTTTTGAAGATGTAGACAAATCACAAGGAGGAGGACTCTGTGGTTTAGACCGAATATCGCGTAACGCCGAATTTGCAACCTTTCAGGGAAAGCTAAAAACATTAAAAATTAAATTCTTAAATTCTTTAAACTCAAAACTTTTTTTATAATTTTGAGTGCAAACAATTATACAGCCGATGACAATTAAAATGCTTAACGGTTTAAAAACGGATGTTTAACTAGTTAATAAACGTTGTCAATGTAATACTCATCTTATAATAAGTAATAGATGCGTAAATATATTTTTAATTTATAAATAGCTTTTAAAAAATTCCAAAAATACCAGCTTAGAGGCATGAAGGTGTACGTGTCGAAAGCTGATATTTGGCACAGAGTATTAAGTGGTCAAATCATTTGCGCATAAAAAATCCAGACTCGTAGGTAGTCGGGGGACCGAGAATCGAGTCAAAATAAAATACAAAATGGCGACTCTCTTCTACAAACCGGCAAAACAGGCACCTCACCCCACCGAAGTCGGGTGGGGGAGAGTACCAACCGCAGTCATTCTAAGAAGTGAACTCTGACCTTAGAACCGAACACGTAGAGACGGTGTAGAAAAATAATGCCCGGAGGAAAGGGAGTCGTAAATTGGGGTATGAAAAAAATCAGTATTATATTTTTATTGTCATATTTTAGAATTGACCTCTAAGAAGACCGACTCTATAGCAGTTTTGGTTAAAGTTAAAAACTAACCGACCATTTTTATCATATCTCTTTTTTTTTTGTATATTTTCCTTAAAAAAAGATGGACGAAAAGTAAATTTTGGCGCAGGATACACTGAAAGGTAGTTTCAGCCTCACGCCGATACATCGGTATCGGTTACGTATCTACTTCTTTTAATCACACTAGCCAAGCGTCATTTAGATTTTTTTTGGCAAAAAGACGTTTTGGTAAACTATGCAATATATTGTGGACTCGTTAATTTTGTTCGGTTTCAAAACTTCGCCGTAAAGAATATTAGTCTCGACCGTAGTCTTATCATTATCGGTACGCAGCAAATTTTAAATCCTTCATATTCCTCCATTGCATTTTTAAATTCGGATAATACGTTTTCCTCTTTTTTTACTGGTAAGTTGTAAAAAGAAAACTTTTAATACTTCCCTTGAAAAGTAAAGATTTTCTGGATAACTTTAGCCAAAGTGGCTAGCTAGTGTCAACCACGTTAATTTAATAATTAAGAAGTATGAACAATCTTCAATTAAAGATGTCAAGTCGCGAGACAAATGTCTTCTATTCTGCAAGTAACAATTTGCTGGAAAGATGAACAAATCGAAATTGTTTTTGGACCTTTCATCACTGAATGCTTCTCCCGTTACAAAACGATTTTAATCTGACGCCAAGTGGCTGATAAATTAATTAATTAATAACAGAAGTTAAAAATATATATATACGCGTTTGCTGGTTATGTTCGCGCGAGTAATTAGACTATGTGTAAAATAAGATTTAATTTAAAAATCAGTTATTAATGCTCATATATAAGATATATGTGCAGAATTTCATTTCTTAATCTTAAGACCCAATCCACACATATTCGTTTTATTATATTAATATTAAATAATCGTTGGACATGTAAACTTATTATTTTTACTTACAATTATCCTAGCTTCACACGGGAACAGTGAATACTTACAGAACATACTCAACGGCATTCTCAATAACATTCACCTGTGGAGTATTAAGCATAAGCAACCCATTAACGCAGACAAATGCAAAATCAGGATAGTTAATAGTAACACGCTACTTGTCAGGAGGCCTATCGAACAGGTGCTCACAGAATAAAGCAAACAACGGATATTAAATATTTAGGCGTTATTCTTGACGAGAGAATTAACTTCACACCTCTATGCCGTACAGGTCTGGGGCCAAGTGGCCGCCAAACTGCATAATTTAATAAACCGTTATTTGTTCAAAAAATTGCAGATCTCTACATTTGTAAGGCTTATAGGACCGCACCCACTTGTGCCCTTTTGGTAATGTAAAGATTAAAACTCGTCCATCTCAGACACTAAGACAACAACATTAGAATAGATTTCCCTGGTGATGCGGGAGTCCTCGGCAACGAGTCCGCCGACCGTTTTGCGATACAAGCTGCAAAGTGTTCGGTTACATTCCTACCTCGTACATCAACAATCACATCAAGAAGCAAATCTTTATTCTCTGGCATGTCAGCTGGTAATATGACACTACTGGTAGTCTCACCTACACTTTCATCCCCAAGGTTGACACTACTGCTATTCTTCACCACTTTTATCCCAGTTACATCCTCACTCAGCTATTGACTTACGGGACACGGCAACTTACGGCAACAATACTTACGGGACACGGCAACTTTAAGCACTACTTGCATAGATTTAACCTTGGGAATAATCCACAATCAGATTATGGTATTCGAGAGTACCAAACAGCACTTGACTTAGTTTTCGGCTGCAATAGGTACTGTACAGTACAATCACATTAGGGATAGTTTAATGACAGCTGCTATTCTTGAAGGGTACAACTGGCTTTGCATTCCGCACCAACTCATTCACTTGCGTACAATGTTCCATCATATACCTTATTCATTTACCTTAGTGCGGCTTTCGAGAGCACTTGTTCTGGGGGCACGGATAACAATTAGCTTACCCTTGCTTTGTTTCAACTGTCAGTATATAGCTGCCTTTCAACTTTGTATTTTAATTCTTATTTTCGTCTTCTTTTCTAGTCTAAATTCGGTTAGTACTAGTTGTAAGTTAAATTAGGAGACTCTTAGCTTGGTTTCCGGTAAGGTTATGATAGGTTAGGTTAAATTAGATTGGGGTTTGTTAGCTTTAATCGTCTGGTTAGGTTCGTCCTAAGTTATAGTAGGTTAGTTTAGTTAGAAAGGTAATGCTTTTTTTAAAAAAATGTTGGGGTCTTGCTTCTTTGTCTTCTGTCGATCCGTTCGTCCCCTGTATTTTGTCGTTATGTTCGTTTGTTTTCGCACTGTCTTTCTAGCTGTTAATAGTACTGCATTAAGATTCGCGCTCGCGTTCAGATTTATTACTATTAAGTAGTTAAGTAGATATTAGTCTTTTTACTACTCGTAACAGCACTAATTTTTACACTTAGCTATTCGTTGCGGAACTCAATTATTGGTGGTCGCTACGCTCAGGTTTTCTTTTAGACCCTTCGGGGGACTACGGAGATTGCAGATCAATCCACAATGAGATTATGGTATTCGGGAGTACCAAACAGCACTTGACTTAGTTTTCGGCTGCAATAGCACGCCAGCGTCAATGATAGAGAGTATAGTAGCCATACGTACGGTACGCCGTTAAGAGAAATCCTACGTTTCTTCTTTTCTTCTCCCTATTCTTTACCCTCTTTTCTGCCGGCTTTCTTCGTGTAAGGCCGATGTCTTTGATGTATGCATGTATGCACAAGTTGCATGTAGTGGAAGAGGAACACACGAACGAGCGAGAGCGACAGATGTTGAAAGGACTCCCTGACTGTATAATAGTTTCCCTTCTACTATACATTTTATATCCCCGAATTAAATAATCTACACCCTGCGTATACAGCTCAACTGTCTTAAGAGTAACGACATTGTATTTTATTTTTTTTCAGTTAGAAATGCAACGCATCACAATTATTCATTTTGTCTGTTTACACTTTTTTAACAACCAAAAATTCTTTTAATTTCGCGATTCTTTTGTTAACAGTTGAAATTGGCCAATTTACAGATTGCTTTTCTCTAAAGGAACGAGGAAAAAGCCGTTCGGATGCTGTTCTCGTCTCATTTGATTCATAATCTTATCGAATATACAGCTAAAGACTTAATAATTAAAAAATATAAAGTAATTTCGGTCTAAATTTTATATAATGGATTTTTATTTTGGAAACGTATTTTTATTTTACTCACGCGAATATCAACTACCAGTTTACGTAACCGTTTGTTCGAACTATTAACTGCGTAATGCAAAGAATTCGTAATGCGAAAATATCAAAGAATATTTCGATAATTGATAAGAAATTTCCATATTTTCAAGGACATTTCCTTTGTTTCGTGTAGAACAAATCAAAAAAAATATAATACAATTAAACCTTGAAGTAAATAGAAAGTAATGACTGACGACACACTCCTTTCAATTTTTATTCGAAATTTTTCTCTCTTTAAAATTGACTTCCATTCACACTCGACGACTAAGAATCTTCTCAATTTTGTATTTAATACGAATATATCTGTAACGAATTAAAACGTTTACTACGCGGACAAGTTACAAATATTATTCTCATTGTTACTTTGATATTACATTGTACAAAAGAAAGAATCAACGGCCGATAATTAATTCCTTTATTCGTTAGACGACCGGTACAACTGGTGACACAAGAAGAAACAAAAAGTTGTATTATTATTTATAACAGTACATTTATAGGCGTGTAAATTAAATTAAAATTAAAAACAATTTTAATTGTAGTCTACTGAACGATTGCCAAGTCTACGAATGGAAGATTACGGCATTATACGAAATTCGAACATTTGAAGTAATTTGCAAATTTACAAAACAATTTCTATCGTAAAAATACAAGAAATTAAGATAATGGTGAAAGGCAATTCAGGCACTTATCAATGGTAGGATCTCCATCCAGCGGTTATCTTTACTTCATTTGGGATAAGTTTACATCTTCAAGCATTCAATCGGAGGAATATTAAAAATTTTATTTTCGCTTTTCTTAGAAGAACAAAAGATTAAGATCGATATTATAGAAATGATCTCGCATCTCGGCTCCCGTTGCGGATCTGCCAGAGTCATGCGGATTAATATAAAAGAAATTATTCGCAGTTATATAAATTGGCTTTGTTTTCGTTTCCCTTATTTTTTTACGTTTTTAAAATTAAGTCTAATTTTTAGAAATTCGACGTATTCGTTAATTTTTTAAAGTACATCTACGAGCAGGGAAGAAGTAAAATTATTTCCATTCACGATTCATTAAAACATTCGGGTGTTTATCTTTTTTACAATATCGAATGTAATCTGCAGCTCGTCTGCAATCCTTTTGTTGGATTAAAAGAAAGGTGACTAATTTTACCGATTTTATTTATTTTTCGTGGACGTCATATTTTAATATACACGCAGACAAAAAAAAAAAAATGCTTCCAGTTAATGTCCGGACTGGAAATTCCGACCTTATGTAAATCAGGATAGAGACAATTGCTTAAGCCAATAACTTAGCGATCGTATGACAGCTCGAGGGGTGATTATTACAATTCTCGTTAGTAAAACGTTTGCCAGAAGCGCCAGTTCATTGCGATTTTCAACCGAGCAGTGTATAGTAATACACTGCTCGGTTGAAAATCGAAAGTGTGAAGTAAACTTTTTACTTACAATTTATTTCGAATCACCATGTCGTTAATTCTCTTTGTGTCGAATAAAAGAATGACGAGAACTAGCGACAAGCTCCACGGGAAGGTAGACACGAATTCATTAAACCGTTACGAAACACATTAATATTCACTACTAAAACCGTCACCAAAATTAGTAGCAAGTTTAGAGTGCGAATGTAAAATTCACTCACTCTAAACTTGCTATTAATTTTGGTGACGGTTTTATCTCCGATACACTCTCCGAAACTTACACAAATACGTAGAATCTCTGAAAACTTTCTACTTTCGACCATAACGTCTGTAATTATCCATCCCTAATTCGTTAGGAAGTAGCCCGCTACGCCGTCCTAAATTTACGATATCGTTACGAAATTTGAACGAAATACTGCAAATAAAAATCACATTTTAAAATGCATCAAACAATTACCACTGTATTTTTCATTATTAATAAATTATTTACCTGATAACCGGTCTTGAAATTTTGTTATTCCTGTCTGATAACTATCGTTGGAAAAAATAAGTAAATCCACATTAATCAGAAAAATACTTTTGCCACATAAACTCAGAAATCATTTCATATAATGACAGAGGAAAACAGAGGAAATCATTTCATATAATGACAGCTCTTTTACAGACTCGCCGCCGGCATTCGCCCGTTTGACCTTGATGTATTGTATTTAGGATAGGCTGTTCGGCTCTCTTACTTCTTATCTTTACTTTCAATCATGAAAAGGAAAATATTATCCTACGCGAAAATTAATTAAGCAAAATCGAATATATTCGAAGTGACTACAGAAATATCTCGAGTGTTCTTCCGATCGCTTCGATGTATTAAATGAAAAGGAGGAACAAAGACCAACCCTTTTCTATATAATATCTTTACCCTGCGCTTCCGGAAGAGAGTGTAACTATATTCGCCGATGACCTAGTTTATAACGTTACTTCGGAGATCCAGATACTCGAAACCGTTATAAGTAGATCCTACGGTTGTTTATGTTAATAATAATGATTTACAAATTAATCATAAAAAACACAACTATTATTTTTTGCATAAGAATAGTTTGCTAATATAGTTATCGGATCCACAGACTTCGAGTGTGAAACATCAGGAGGTTATAATTAATTATAAACGGATAGATTTAAATATACTCGAAGCTTCCTGTCCTTTAAACGTTGTGTTTCTAAATCGTATTGTACGTTGATAATTTAAGGACTTATCGTACGGGAAAGCATTTTATTTAGATGAACAAATCATATTTTTGTCACTTTGTATTAGTCATAGCCATCCAAAGGCACGCAACGTCGTAACACTTTCGGCACTTTACTGCCATCTTGTGTGAATTAAAAGAAAAACCCTTTTAAAAATCAATTTTTTGTTTTTATATTTTTGAATATATTCATTTTTTTTATTTTTTCTGCAAATTCTGCAAATTCAAAAATGCAATTTTTTCTGCAAATTCAAAAAATAATTTTTAACGATACAAGAGCCACAATTATTATTTTACAAAAAAATTTCATTAGGCTAAACATCGACGAAAATTCGACGCGAAGCGACACGCAACGGAGAAAAATTTCAACGGCAGATGGGTTAATATGTTTTTTCATGCATCATCATTATCGGAACAACCCGTCTCCAATTGTTTCGGATAATCGATGCTCTACTGTAATAAAGTTAAAGATCATTAAAAATAAACGGTAATAAAATACATAAAAGTAATAAAAAGTGGCGAATAATTAATAATAAACATTTAAATTATCAGAGATTATAACTTTTTTAATTAATTTAAATATAAAAAAATAACTAATATTTTTCTTACTTTGTTCCAGATTACGAAATAAAATTCAAAGGTGTTTTATTGAATTTGTTCTGAAAATCATTTATTGTCTGGGGCTTAATACTACTGTATATTCTAGAAAATAAATAAAATAAAACCCGATTCGCTACCTCACTATTCGTTGTTTTACTAAGATGTTTGTATTAAGATTAAATAAAGATACAAGAATAATTTTGCAAATTTGAATAGAAAAAGGCTTTGATAAACTATTTTATCCGCTACTTAAACGCGAGGTTCCTTCAAGAAAACCCTGAGCTCGAAGGGTTCCCGAAAGTGTAAAAGGTTAAAGACCCCTGCTTTAGACAAAACCAATCCGTAAATTGGCCAATTTCAACTGCTAACAAAAGACTCGCAAAATTAAAAGATTTTTTTGGTTGTTAAAAAAGTGCAAACAGACAAAATGAATAATTGTGACGCGTTGCATTTATAACTGAAAAAAAATAAAATACAATATCGTTACTCTTAAGACAGTTGAGCTGTATACGCAGGGTGTAGATTATTTAATTCGGAGAAATAAAATGTTATCGTTCATAATATTCATAATATTCACTTATCTATATATATAAAATTGCTTGTCCTGACTGACTCACTGATTCATCATCGCCCAGAGCAAACCGCTGGACCTAAAGAGNAGAGAGTATTAATTCTTTATTCCTAATATTGTGCTAATAGCTTCTCCATACATCTGGCTCGTCCGTCTTGCAGTTCTTCTCGTCACTCCTTTTAACTCGTCGTCATTTATTAGCTACGTCCTGTGACATTTAGCCAGCATCAAAGGGATTTATTTTTATGGCTCTTACTTATAAGCAGTATTTGTTCCATTTTCTTATTATGTAGATGGTTCGATAATTTCATAGATGTTATGAAATTATCGAACCATCTACATAATAAGAAAATAGAACAAATACTGCTTATAAGTATAACACTATTGATTTTGACATATGTACGGAAAGATGAGATGCAATTTGCCTCAGACTCATTAAAGAATTGATAATTTTCGTCACAACACTATTTTGAACGCAAATTCAGTGAAAAGGATTTTCTATAGGTTTTTTTTGTTCCATTTTCTAGAATTTATGTTATTCGGCGCATGATGAGAACGATTTCCCTCTTCCTGTAATAAACACTTTATCGTAGTATCAAAATTATTTTTTGTAGAATTCACCCCTAATTTACCACTTTTCTCTAATTTATACTACCTTGTGTGCTTTTTCGCATATTATTTGCAATTTAACTACCGAAGCAAAGATGCCCCTGCCATTCTAGAACAAGTAGACCTATATCCTATACAACATAGTTAAAATTCATTCATATTTTTATTTTATTACTGTTTTTTGATAAAATTATTATTACACGATATTCTCGATAAACGAATAACCAATTTCTCTTCTATTATTTTGTAATTTTCTTTACACACAAATTAGAAAGAGAAGAAATGACTATTCCTGTGGAAAAATTAGAGGCCAATTGGGCCAAAAGGTGACTGACGACGTGTTAATTACAAACCTCTATATTCATCTAGTAATGGCCATAAAACACCGTTTGCGTGGGAATCAGTCGCATAATGCGCTTCTTTTTACGTTATTAACAGATTTGTGTAGCTCGTGTCGTTATTTTTTATCATCTTAAAGGCTACAATACGAACAAATAACTAAATACTAAATACGAACAGATTAGAAAACGAATTAATACGTATTTATTACTGAAATATACAAAGATTTCAACAAAGTTTTAAATCAATAAAACTCGGCTAAAGAAAATTAACTTAAGTACATATTTGAATACTTTTTTACTTATACATTCTAAAATATAGGCCTAAATAATTTTAACTTGTATTCTTTAGTTGCGAAAACCGATGTGTATTATTATTTTAAAGTTTGTTTAAAATAATAGCGTTATTTTTAGAACACAAATATTACATAACGGAAGCTGGGAAAATACTGTATGTTACATTGGGTAATATGCAGCATTTACTGTATTTAGTAAACCTTAGAAGAGATGGCAATATTGTTCACAAGGTAACATGCACCGAAGTGGCGCTAACCGGTAGTCCGGATAATATGCCTTGTGCGATATACTACTCTGTATGTCTTACACTGATTTTAGAAAAAAAAAAACTGAAATGTGACCGGATTTGCTGTGTACAGTGTCTGCATTGGATTCACAAAATATGCTCGCCATCCGATCATTTCTCTGACTATTGGACAGAAGACATTTAACAAAAAATACTTAAATTTACTGCTTACCATTACTCATTAACTATTGTGTATCTTCACAATTAAGCATAGTTAATTGCGAGTTACCCTTTTAAGCACAATGCCAATTGATATGGCACTAGCCGTAACGTGACCATATTACCCCGCTGTTAGGAAAAAATGGTATTTTGACACTTTTTGATTTCATGCTGCTTTTCGATTAGGGGCTGTCCGTAAATTACGTCCGCATTCTTCTTAAAATGTTTATTCTCCCTCCCCTTGTCGTCCCAGTTGGTCCAAGTTTCCGTAACCTCCTCCGCTCTTCGAACGTCCACCAAAAATCGGCCCACTTAAAACCTTTATTACTTTAAGATTGATAAATACAATATGTAAAAACGAAATATTCAATAAATTTTGAAATAATTGCGGTATATCGAAATGCACAAATTGTATAAATTTTAATACAATATATGGACGTCCACAAAAGTTCAGTCTCTTTCCTCCCCCTCGTCTGACTTGTCTTGACTATATCCCTCCATTCCAGTATAGACATCATTCATGGACATCGCCTTACATTCGCTTCGTATTTGGGGAAATATCTATCTGGTAGTGTAAGTAAAAATTATACAAATACTTTCTTGACTTTGTTCTGTTTGTGTACGGTCGCCGTACATTTATAAAATAAAATTTAGTTGCCATATT
Source organism: Centruroides sculpturatus (assembly GCF_000671375.1). NCBI lineage: Eukaryota > Metazoa > Arthropoda > Arachnida > Scorpiones > Buthidae > Centruroides > Centruroides sculpturatus. The sequence continues at coordinate 155,372 of NW_019384792.1, read as the reverse complement.
TCCCCAGTTTACTATATAGTTTATTAAAGCTTCTCTTGTATTGAACAAATGACAATAAACAGAAATATAATGGGCACAGGAAAAATAATGTTCGTGCTCAATCTATAAGAATGTTGTGCTTAATAAAATAAGAATTAACTAAAGTCAAACAAGCATTTAAATAATAAACTCTCGAAAACAAACAGAAATATTTATAAAATATATAAAAGAGTACGGTTATTTTCAACATCAGTAACGGGAGCAATATCATCAACAGTAATTTAAAAGTAATTTCAATATATTATTTACATATAGATCATTGGGCGTATAATGTCGACTAAAATTTAATAAAAGTGAAAGCTTAACAAGAAATTTTTATAGCAATAAACCCTATAGAAAAATTTTAATTGGTCGAATTGGGGCGTAGTAACCGAACACGCGTACTCGTGTATTCTGTACTGTAATTAAATGAACGCTTCGCACAGTTATCAAATACTTTAGCGTTGTTCTAATTTGATTGCACGTAAAAGGTAACGTCTCGTACTTAATTATCGTCGATTTCTTTCATTGCCAGATTTACCACTCCACGCGGAGCAGATTTTTGTTTAGGAAAAATATCGTTTACGTTCTCGTCTTCGCGATTTTGTCTTTTGCACGAATTTCTGCCAATCGAACTTAAAAGAGTCATGATGACGGGAATAAATAACACTCCGTGCAAGATCGCTATGGCACAAGAAATGCTTATTATGATTACTGCGTCGTGCGATTCGGGCGAAGGTAAAAATATATTCATTATTAAGGCTAAAACGGTCGTGGTACAACCTTGAATGACCGGTATTCCGGTCAAAGATACGGCCCTAACTAAACGACGATTAGGATCGGTATCGTTGGAGGAGACGTAAGCACACGACACGTGGGCCGCGTTATCTACAGAAAATCCAATAACGATAATGAACACGGTAATAGAGTTGAAGTTCACATTAATGTTACAGTACGACATGTAACCTAGAACGCCTATCCCCGCAGAAACTATGTCTAACAGTACACATAAGATAGAAACGTAACTCGGCAAGAGAATAACGCAAACGACAAATATTGCCGCCAACACGACAGAGAAAGTTTGGCTAGCCGTAACGGGAATTATATCGACTAAATCGAAGTAGAAAAAATTCCAATTATATATAATTCCAGTCAATGGAGTTTCATCTAATTTTCTTTTCATTTTCACTAATTGAGAATAGAAATGTTTTCCGTCTCTAGTCACATTCGTTTGAAGAAAGAAACGAGAAGCGACGATATCTCTGTTATTTGAATCGAACGAAATGTCGTTTTTAAATCTTTTCGCCTCGGGAATACGAAGAAAAAAATTCTTAAGAACAAATATAAAATCGTCGGTGTTTGTCAAATTATACGAAGAGAACAACAGAGATATTCTCTTATCCGAGACAAACCGAAGATAACTTCTCAACCAGGATTCCGTCATTAGCGATCCACCAATCAGAGGATCGGATTCTAACGTTTGCATCGTTTTTTCTACTTTCTGTTGGACCAGAGGATCGGCGTAATCCAGCTTCTCTAGAATAATAAACTGTAACCTGTGTTGATATTGATAATAATATTGTTTCTGTAATCTATAATATCGATCTCGATATGTGTCCCCGATGACGTTTAAATTTAAATCAGCTTCAAAAGACAGTTTGGTAATGCCCCAAATTGCGAACCCTAAATACAAGAGATACAATATTATTACAAAAAGTTTTGCAACATTCGTTGTCAGAGATTGGATGAAATTTTCCCACGTGTTACTAATAAGCCAACAACGACTGTTTTTATCGGTGGATTCGGCTTGAACGTAGCAAAATATGTTTTTCAGTAAACTCTTTCTACCTGCAACTAAAAATATTCGTGTTATTTCATTTTCTATAAATCCTGTAGACAAATATAACTTTTTCCAATAGAATATAATTATTAAATAAGTAATGATATAATTCAATAATTATTATCTATTGACAAATATTTATTTAATATTAATTTGTTTTTACCTGTAGAAGAGAATTTCTTCAAAGGAAGAAATAATAAGGAATGTAAATTCTTTTCTTCAGCTTTTCCACAATACACAAAACAAGCTCCGATAAACGTGATTTGGTAGATGTAGTCAAAGGTCAAACACGTTGCCATGAATAAGCAGAACTCTCGAAATTCGGGTACCGAATTAAATATAATCCCCACTACGAAAGAAGTGATGTTGGTGAGGGATGTGATGGTTATAGAAACACCCGTTTCGGAGAACATTTCTGCCATTTTGTCTTCTACAGATTTTGTCTTTTCTGCTTTCATCCAAGCCGATAACATAATAAACGTATCGTCCATCCCGATTCCTACATGCAAAGACAATAATACAATCTCGTTTACGATAGTAATTTTTCAGCGTGTAATATCCGAAATATTTCAACTGATTATCTTTCGTTTTACGATAAAATATATGTAATTTATAAATTAAACTTAATTACCTTTACATTATTATAACAATTTAAATGTACTGTACAATACTTTGCAAAGATAACCTAAAAATATTCTTGGATAATTATAATGATTTACTGAAGATATGCTTTTCATTTTGGTTTGTGTAATGCCAAGAGCTTACGTACTTACAACACTACGAATAAAAGTACAGCTTTTTACGTTATTTTCTTTTCTTGTGTTTTGCCATAAAACAATTTAAAATAGTTTCGTCGTATTTGTACGATTCTTTCTTATTAACTATCTCATCTACTGCTAATACATTTTAATTGATTTTAAAATCATGTCTTGTCCTCGCCTTCTGTACATTTCAGCTATTTTTTTTTCACGAAATAATAAGAATGACGGAGAGTGCGGTGATGGATTTTGACACCTCATAGATATTTTTTTTTTTTTTGTCGTTTACTCACATTTATGTAATATGTAAACCACGTGTCTCGTTTTATGAGGATTTATGCCTTGTTTCTAGGAAATAGTTTACTATGCAATGTTTCGATATTTGGGAATGTCGGGTAGTATAGGACACCTAAACTTCTCCTATATTATAAAATATTTTTACAACTCAATTCGTCCAGATTACATTCCATACAAAACTTTATTGTCTTATAAAAACACCTGCTAAAACTTATTTTTCTAAGATAAAAATATTAATCATTTCTTTACAATCATTATGTGACCGAAGGGCCGGCACCTCTTTGGTGCCCTGTCAGGATGACACCACCGCGTCTCGGCGGACACGGAAGCCGCGTTATTTAGGTCACGCGAGCGGTCGCGTAACGGAGCGATCAGAGTCGAGATAGAAGGAGAGACAGCGCACCGGAAGTGACCTACTCATAGACTCTTTAACGTAACAATTGTTTAATGGTTAATGATAGGCTATACATTAGGGCTACTGTTAAATACATTTCTCGATTTGATAGTATTAAGATATTAAGATATTACGTTGTTCCTCGATTGAGAGAGAGAGTTTACTGAAGTTTCGCGTGGTGATAAATACCTTTTGTTTTTGCTGTTTTAATGGAGATTCTCAAGCGGTCTTGGTGAAGGGAAGAAAGTTCGGAATGTCAGTCCGGTAGAGGAAGTATCCGTAAGAATGATAGAACAGTATCCGCAAGGGTGTTAGTCGATGTTTCCGATGATCTTTTTGTAGATATCCGCATAGTAAGGCACTTAGGACAAGGTACTAGTGACAACTTCTCTTTTCGAAAGACGGGCGACGACTGCCACTTTGTTGTCGGTTTTTTCATGTTGGATTGTTGAAACGAAGATATTAGGTCGAAAGGTGCTGAGAAAGCGTCGTTATTACGCCTGAGAACTTAGTAGATGTTTAGCTCCCAGGTGTAAAAGTTGACAGTTGTCGAATGAAATTATGGCTACAATGTGAAATGATATAAACACACTAGAAGTCCGAATTCGGATCCTCACAATTATATTTTTACCAAGTTCAATTGTGGAGGATTGTATCGGACAAGAGAAAGATCTGCAACAAGAGAATTACTTTTGGTTTCACAAACAACTTTTTATTATTAGGCAGAGTTATTTTTGTCAGTAAATGACACACTGTACTTTGGCACAATGATCTGAAGGGGAGTTTGTTTTATTTTTGCTTCTACCTTTTTCGTAATCTTAGATACCCCATAAACAACTTGCTGTTTGAATTGAGTTATCGTACTCAAACTAAAACAGGTATCTTGTTCAGAGCAGAACGGCCACGAGATGGAGAAAAGCATCTTTTGTAACTTATCAAAGAAATTCAAACATCTTTAGCTTATTTTCTATAAGACGACACAAAGCTGATTTATCTACCGCGTTTTTAAAGTACAGATACAGTAAAGTCCCGAAAACTCGGCCTAATGTGGACCGAAGGGTGGCCGAGTTTGTGAAAATGCCGTGTTATCGGGAATGGGGATAAAAAAGAATAAGTACGAGTATTTTCTCAGAAAATGCTGTACTATACTTGTATGCATTGTTTGCTCGAGAATACAACAGAGAATAAACTGCCCAAATACCCTTAAACAAAGGAAAAGTACGTACAGTACTTTATGAAGGCATAGAGCCTTTACTACATGAAAATGAAAATAAATGAATACACAGTGTACAATAATTTACCTGATAAGACAGACCTCAGAAAAATACTTTATGAGACATAAAGCTGTCTATAATGATAATCAAGTAGGGGATTTTTCGCCCTGCCAGGGTGTGGCCGAGTTATCCGGACTACCGGGTTATCGAGTGACGAGTTTTCGGGACTCTACTGTATATTATTATTATTATTGTAAAAGTTAAGAAGGCCGTACCAGAGGCTTAGCCTTAGAAGAGAAGTAAGAATAGGATAAGAGAGGGGGAGGGGAAGATGGGGTAAGTATGATAGGAAAGTGTGAAGAAGAGATTTGTGAGCATCCAGCACCCTGCTCCGTTTATTGGAACACAAATGAATGTAATACAAAATGTAGGTACATGCCTGAAGAAAAACAATGAAACTGCTCCAATTTGTAGAGTACAACAGACCGCGGATTAAACAAAGATCACAGTAGACAACTCGCGACTTAGCGAATACAAATGTACATGACAGTTTAGACCGAACAAAACATAACATAACATAACATGAACCCCAGCTTGGGGGGACCCTGAAGACCTAGTATTAGTTATACTGGTCCAGGGGAACAAAAGAGGGACAAGTAGCCCGAACCACTAGGCTTGCGCGTATAAAAGAAAGAAAGTTAACCGAACAACCGAACTTAGCGAATACAAATGTATATGACAATTTAGAATGAACAAAACATAATATAATATAACATGAACCCCAGCTTGGGGGGACCCTGAAGACCTAGTATTAGTTATACTGGTCCAGGGGAACAAAAGAGGGACAAGTGGCCTGAACCACTAGGCTAGCGCGTATAAAAGAAAGAAAGTTAACCGTACAACCTTGCCAGGCTATCCAGGCTGGTTGCATTGCTGAGGCAGGTTGCGATGAGCACAAACACAAAGGTAAAATATTTGCCGGCTAGTCTGTTGTCACTGGAGAAGGGAGACCATCTTGGCTTGCGGTGGTCCCTCAGGTAAAGTTGGGAAAAGTGTTTCCTGTTTTGAGAATGAATGTCTTGAAGGCAGTTGTTGTAATGTTGTTAGTAAGGAAGTCCTGACTTCGACAGGGCCAGTGGAACCCCTGAGAATACATTACATGCTTGAGCTGCTTGCGATGAGTGACGTGTTTAACACAGGTAAACAAAATGTGTTCTGGAGTTTCATCTTCTTCCTGGCATTCACAAATACTGGTCCCTTTGTTTAAGAACCTGTTGAGATATTGTTTGAAGCCACCATGACCAGTAATGTACTGGGTAATATGAAAATCAGGATTGAAGTGGCTCAATTTATCCCTCCCTTTGACGTCCGGGAAAAAGTTGAAGGTCACTCTGCCTGTCGTCTCCGTGGCCCACCTCTCTTGCCACCTGTTGATTGTGAATTCTTTGAGCTGGTTCTTTACCCAGTTATAGGGAACAAGCGAGAAGGTTGGACCATTTAAATGACTTATAGCTTTCTTTGCCAGAAAGTCTGCTTTGTCGTTACCTATTTCTCCAGAATGCCCTTTTGTCCAATGAAAGTGTACTTTGATGTGATTACTTTTCAGATTAGACACCATGTGGATGATATCTTTTATTAGCTTGAATTTAGTGTTCATTGCTTTTATTTGGTGAAGAGCCACCCTGCTATCGCTAATAATTGTTATTTCTTCTTTGGTCCTGTTATTGATTGTCCTCTGAATATGCTCCAGGGATTTGAGGATAGCCAGACTCGCTGCCTGATTTATCGCACAGAAGGGGCCTAGTTTGTAATAGGCTTGATGAACCACCCTATTGTTACAATCTATTTATACAAAAGCTGCACCCACCCCCATTGGGCCTTTTGACCCATCTGTGTAAAACTTTGTAGCTATGTTTTTGTTTTCATCTGTGCAAAGTACCACATCTGGGGGATCAGTGGCCGGGTGCATTAGGTAGTGGACTCTACTGTATAACAATTTGCAATGTCGTATTAATATCTTGCTGTACAGTGCATTCCATCAGTTTTGAAAGATCAGTATATTTCATACACTTAAAATATTTTGAGTAAATGCGAGAGATAAAATATGCGTCAACGGATTTCATATCTTATTGATTGCGTATCTTACTAGCGCTAGAAGACAAAGAACGCGGCGATTCTCTATAAAAAATATCGCGTAAGTAACGAAACACGACATCTTTCCACGCATAAAGGTGGCCTAAATATTAAAGATGCTAGCTAACGGCTGTTATAAATTACAGTACGTTCGATACACGGAGATACTTGTGTGGAATCTCGGGTCGATACTTTATGTTTAAATTGAAAATTTAAAAATTTGACAAACAAAACCATTTGCTTTGTAGTCGTAAATCAGAGAAATTTCTTTTCGATTTATCAATAGAACGAATTTTCTGAGGAGAGATGTTGACTTTGATATTATGTCGTTGTTTCTCTCCTCGGGTGACTCGAATCATCCCAGATCATTGGACGACTAAGATACTATAAATAGGGCTAAACACAAACTTCCAACGCTAGAACTGCGAAACCGAACTCTCAAGAAAATTCGTGTCCGGACTAAAAGAGTTTCTCTCAAATGTAGTAAATCGCGGCCATACCCGTAAATGGCACAAGAAAATAAAAACCGTAATGAAATATTATGTTTAACTCAAATATATAAACTCTCTCGTCAGGATAAATTTGGTGGTTTAAGATTTGAAGTCCTCTCTCTCTCTCTCTAAGGTTATCGAGACGAAACATTTTTATTGTCATTCCTAACATCGAATTTCGAATTAGTTATTTTTCAAATTGAGTTGAATAAAGTAAGCAAAATGGGTTCATTAAAATAATTACTATTGATGAAAAATGAAAACTTACCTAAGACAAGAAACGGAACAATAACAGTCGTAACCGTAATGGCAATTCCTAAATACATCAATAATCCAATTCCGGAAATTACACTCATGCCAGTAACAACCGTGGACAAGATTCCTATCCACGGCTTGCTTCTGAGAAAATCCGGCGAAAGGCACGTCCCAATAACGAAAAGTACCATTAATAACATAGAATAGAGCACGTACTTTCTGGAAAGCAGTAAAATGTCCGTTTTCGATTCTTCGTAAGAAAAAGAGTGATCTTTGACCACATTTATGTCGCTAAAGTTCAGCTTTTCGATGTTATCGATAAAATTCTTCTGCCATTTTCTGCTCAGTCTTTTTCGTGTTTTATCCCGACTGTTTAAAATATAAACTAATCTGAGAGCTCGAGCAGAAATGATTTCACTTTTATTATTAACGGCGACTCCTCCTAAAGAGACTAAATTGTATTCTTCCTCTTTGATATCGTCGCTGTCGTTTCTAGGATATTTAAGTGGAAATGTTCCGTTTTCTATTTGAGCCATGTGCTTTTGGAGAAGAAGGATTTTATTCCGCCAACACCTTTTCTTATTTTTAGCGCACAAATCTTCGTACTTCCACCGGCCTTCGTCCGTAATGGTAAATTCACGTATGATTTTGTCTAACTTCGTTATTTCTTGGAAGACGGATGATCGTAAAACAGATCCTTTGTCTTTTGGCTCGACGATTACAGTCCCGTAATAAAGTGGTTCCACGGATTTTTCGGGGTAGAATTCTGAATAATCGGTGGGAAACAACTCGGTTAAGAGCGATTTATATTTGCCGATGATACCGATTTCGCTAATCAGTGTATCGTCACTAAAGTTTATTTTTAATCTCTGAATTCCCGTAGTCAATAAAAGTGTAATGAAAATGGGAAAAGCCAAGAACCAGGGGGCATTTCTGTTGACGATTCTTCCGTGATTTTCGAACTTCTTAGATAAAAACTTGTAGGCCAATCCCGCTTTTATCGGCATTTTCAATCTGAAAAGAAACAATACGTAAGTGTTAAGTTCCATTTTAAATTCGTCTTTTTAACATTAATGCAGCTCTACGCATTAATATTTTATATATTAATGCGTATATATTGTATACATTTATATATTATATATATAGCCTATATATATTTTGTATAGTTATATATTTTAAACTGTTTTATTATCGTATTTAGGCCTACTGAATATCACTATGTAACTTTATATTCGCTAAATTAAATTTAATTATGAGATAATTTTATTTAATTTTAATAAGTATTCTTTATAAAATAAGGTTTTTTATATCGCTCGGTAAGAAAGAAGAACGACAAAAAAATGTTTGTATGCAAATCATCAATATTATAACAGTATTTTACTTTATTTATAATATTCAAACGTGTTTCTGAAAATTCTAATAAAACCAAAATAAGATATAATTTCCTCGTGTTTGTATTCTTTATAAAATAAGGCTTTTTATATCGCTCGGTAAGAACGAAGAACGACAAAAAAATGTTTGTATGCAAATCATCAATATTATAACAGTATTTTAGTTTATTTATAATATTCAAACGTGTTTCTGAAAATTTTAAAAAAACAAAAATCTATATATATAATCCGTTCAACGGGTATCCGTCTGTTTGTCCCGTAACCGTTTGATAACGAACACTAGAGGCGCCCCTATCGTGTGCCATATTTCAAACATTCAAATTAACAATTTTAATTCTTATTTAAATTAACAGTATGAATTATTATTATTCATTTCGCCAATAAATTATTATTTGGTCAATATAACAATATAAATAATTCAGTATATTTGTAATAGGAATTTATTATTTCAGGGGCTTATATCTCGCGAAGGGTCGCGAGTAGGGGTATGGTTCCTTTGCCTTTATTGTTCGCACAGGGGGCTACAGTTTGGGGCGTCGCCACCTCTTTACCTAATCTTACCATTGAGACTACAACAGAGGTGTAGAGCATACTGATAGGAACAAAAAAGTCAAAGGAACCGTGCTTCATGGAAATTTGTAAACAACGCCCACTAGGGGGCGTCCCGGGCTACTAGTAAGATATAATCTCCTCGTGTTTGCATTCTTATTTAGTAATACAGGTAACCCCCACATAACACGGCACATCTATAGCACGGATTCACTCTAACACGGTTCGAGAATTAGGAACATCCCCCATATAGCACGGTCTCAATATAACACGGTTCAGGAATTGGGTAAACCCTCGTACAACATAAAATGTAATAAAGGGTGCGTTCTTTTATACCTTCGCGTAACTCCATGCGAGCATTCTAATTGTTTTCGTGGCTACTTTGAATGGTCTTTCAACAAATAATCCATTTAATGGTTAAATTACGATCAGATGTCAGCCTTTCATTTTAGGTATCTGACGCCTTAACATTAAAAATTAAGTAAATCTTCTCACCAACTGCCAAGTTTTATACCATCCGTATCAGGTTCAAGCCCTCTAGTGGTGGACACGAGTTATCTTTGATTTGCATATAGTTACAATTTCATGATGAACTCAGGACATTTTTCTTCTAATTATCAATTAGAGTTCAGACTATTGGCAGTTGGTGAGAAGATTTACTTAATTTTTAATGTTAAGGCATCAGATACCTAAAATGAAAGGCTGACGTCTGATCGTTTTTAATTGTAAATTTTACCTATTGTTATTCGTTTTTATGAAGTGATTTCTTCAAACCAATGTAAAGGCTACTTCTATGGTGTATGAAAAAAGGATTAATTGATAGACTCAAAAATTAAATAATTTTTTGTACATAGTCTGAATCTCTAATTGATAATTAGAAGAAAAATATCCTGAGTTCATCATGAAATTGTAACTACATGCAAATCAAAGATAACTCGTATCCACCACTAGAGGGCTTGAACCTGATACAGATGGTATAAAACTTGGCAGTTGGTGAGAAGATTTACTTAATTTTTAATGTTAAGGCGTCAGATACCTAAAATGAAAGGCTGACGTCTGATCGTTTTTAATTGTAAATTTTACCTATTGTTATTCGTTTTTATGAAGTGATTTCTTCAAACCAATGTAAAGGCTACTTCTATGGTGTATGAAAAAAGGATTAATTGATAGACTCAAAAATTAAATAATTTTTTGTACATAGTCTGAATCTCTAATTGAAAATTAGAAGAAAAATATCCTGAGTTCATCATGAAATTGTAACTATATGCAAATCAAAGATAACTCGTATCCACCACTAGAGGGCTTGAACCTGATACAGATGGTATAAAACTTGGCAGTTGGTGAGAAGATTTACTTAATTTTTAATGTTAAGGCGTCAGATACCTAAAATGAAAGGCTGACGTCTGATCGTTTTTAATTGTAAATTTTACCTATTGTTATTCGTTTTTATGAAGTGATTTCTTCAAACCAATGTAAAGGCTACTTCTATGGTGTACGAAAAAAGGATTTGATAGACTCAAAAATTAATTAAATAATTTTTTGTACATAGTCTGAACTCTAATTGATAATCAGAAGAAAAATATCCTGAGTTCATCATGAAATTGTAATAAATTAAATTATTTAATTACTAAATGTATAGTTTTTGGTGCGGACAGATCTGTACCTATTTTCAATTAAACACCCAGTAAAACAATAATGTAGAACTTATAATATATAGAATCGATAAATATTAGGCTTATAAATTTCAATAAAATCAGAAATTTAACATTTGTGAATTTTATATCTGTTCGAGAACTTTTCCTGAATTTTTGTACGTTTTTATTTCTAACAATAAAATGAATGAGACATTTGTACGATCTGAGATTTACAATTACATCTCGGGTTACGAATACCCCTGTTTACGAACAAGTTGCTTTATGAACCAAATTTTAAACGCCACATTTGCTTCGGTTGCCGTACGATAACTCGGTTTCCGAACAAACTACTCGGCTGAGCCGGCCACTGACTGTCAACTTGTCAACTTCCTATACTTCCTGTATTATCGGAATAAATTTTGTACCGCGCGTGTAAATTTTTCGTTTTTCTTAATGTTATATTCTTATTTTCATTTATTATTATTTATTTTAATGTATACACTCCAGTGTGCATGCTATGTACACTATTATTGTTGTTGTTATTATAATTATTATTATTTTCTCACTGTCTTCCGCCACAATCAATTGTCGGGATAAACTTTTGTAACTCGAGTGTTCATATTTCGTTTTACTCAATGTTTTATTTTATTTTATTATTATTATCATTGTTATTATTATTTCTTAATGTATCTACTTCAATAACGGAGCACACACTCGGTATTAACTGAGCCTTGACCCACTCTTTGTATACTTTACTCTATGATCTCACTATATGGGGCTCGATTCTGGCTGGCCGTAAAACATTATTTCACACTTTCCAATCTTTCTTGCCCCATTTTCAACCAAAACCTTATACCTTCCCCTTCTTACTTCTTTTCAAAGGCTAAAGGTGGCTATACACGTTAAGTTAATTGTTTAAAACTGCCTGACCTTGAGGAACTTCAGAATTTCCTATCGCCCACAAACGAAGAAAAGCTCTCAACAGAGGCGTAGCTAGGGTGGGGCAGCTCGCCCCGGGCGCCACTCGCAGAGGGGCGCCAAATGGTTTCCAAGAAAACAAGGTTTGTGTCTGGAGGGGAAGGGGTGCCAATATAGTATCGTGCCCCGGGCGCCAGTTATGTTCTCTACGCCATTGTCTCTCAGTCAGTCAGTCGGCCATGGCATCTGATGACGACATACTGACTGTTCTTGGATGTTTATTGGCAACAAATTCTATTAAAAGTAGCGAAAAAAAGTATGCATAGAAGTCTATGGTGTGAATAGTAGTAGTAGTGATTTGGGTAGCACTGATCACAAAAATAATTTTTCATACGAATAATTTTTAATGGAATTATTTCAGATTACAAAACTAATTTTTCAAGAGAAATTTTGTGCTATAGATTCTGTTAAAAAGCATCAATTATCAGCGAAAGATCGATGGCAAGTCCATTTTACTACCAAAAAAATTTTAGGATTAAATTTTATAGACGAAAAATAGCTAATTATAAAATCAACACGTTGTATAGATATTTGATAAATAAGTAACAAATATAATTTAATTAATTATTATATTAAACTATTTCCGTATTTTACTTTGTCTTATTGTTAAAATATTATTTAAAATCCCCGTGTTTTAATTTATTCGGATATTAGAAGAAGAATAAAAATAGCAAATATATATTAATAATTGTCAACCACATTCGATATTAGTACAAATTGTAAACATTATTATCGCAAATTAATTTTATAATTTCATAATTAAAAAGAATTTATTAAACTTTGTCTTATTTTAAGTTGTCATGTTTTAATTTACTCGGATATTAAAACAATAAATTTTTGAAAATGTAAAAGAAAATGATATAGAGTACAAAGATGTTTTATGAAACTGAAGAAATGAATTGAGAAGTTTTCTAAATATTAAAATTATTTATAATTTTAATTTATAATTTTAATTTACTCAAAATATTTTTCATCTGAAAATAATTTATAACCTAAAAAATTAATTTTTTAGGTTATAAATAAAAAAAGTTAATAAGGTTATAGAAAATAATTCTTCCAAACATTCACGAGACATTGCAGTGACAGACACGCAGTCTGACACTGCGCCAGGAAAATTAAATTGTTTTTCTATTCTGCTCCGGTAGTCGGTACAGTTCTCTAAAATTGTTAAGTTTTCCCCACGCACTATCAGGAATTACTCAAGGTCAGGCATGCGTGGTCAATCCTTTGAGGATTAACTTAACGTGTATAGCCGCCTTTAGCCACTGGTACGGCCTTCTTAACATTTGCAAACCAAACCAAACCAACCAAACCAAACTTCCTGTGTTAAAGAAAGTTGACGACCTGACCAATCAAAGACCGCATTACCGACTCGGTAGTGGCGCCTTTTTGAAAGTGAATTGTTCCTGGAAAAACGGCGGAAGTGCGGCGGCACACAGGGCACTAAAGAAAGAAGAAAGGCGGAGGAAGGACGAAGCTGATATGCCTCGGTAAACTGAAACCTGTTCTGCAAAGTATCTCAAGTACTTTACAGTGTACTTTACTAACAAACCTACCTTGTTATTATATGCTAAATGTGTTATTCACGTTCGGTGATAAATGTGTTTAGGAAGATCCAGTTGCATCGTTGTTTAGGAAGATCCAGTTGCAACTAAAAAATTTTCTTCGAAGTGGATACGGGGAGTCCTCGTTCAACTCGGCTAATTACGACCAAAACTTTGCCAATTTAAGTGAACCTACGTAAAACGGGGAACATAAGGCTATAGAAAATCATATTTAAAATGATTAATTGCAGCTTTACTAAAGCAAAACGAAATAATAAACGTGAAAGAATTCTTTATTATCCCTATTTACACACATGTAAAATACTTATTATCAATATATTTGTACATCAGAAATTATTTCTAAATATCATTTATAATGTAAAGTACGCTGTTTCCTGCAGTTTATTTTTTCATTTTATATTGTTTTATAACAAGATAATAAGTGTTTCATCTCGTGCTCGAAGTTTTCTGCACGTTCATAAACTCGATCGTTTTTAAGAAAATAATTGGCAATTTTCTTCACACTTCGCAACGTGTCACGTCAGCCATCAATGGACAGTCAGTTTTCATTGGAAATTTTATCCAAATCTTAATCACCGTCAATTGTATGCTTACATTATTTATATATTATAACTAGCAGACGAGCTCGACGTTCCTCGAGAAAAAAAACATCATCAAATATTAAAATTAAAACTAAAATACAATCTAATAGATTCTTTCGTACTTTTAACCTTTCTATTAGAATATATTACGCTATAGTACAGGGGTGGCCAACGTTTTTAGCAGGCGGGCCAAACTTTAGAAATAATATTTCCTGCCGGGCCACTCACTCACCTAATATTTTTTTTGTTAATTAAAGTAAACAAGCAAGCTACAGCTTCAACCACATCGTTGCTTTCCAGTAGCTGAGATCGTGGTCAAACACTTGCCTGGTTTAATGTAAAAAAACACAAAAAATAGGTATATTTATTTTTTTGAAGAAAATAAAACATAACCGAGAATCAAACATATTTATTAAACAATTTAAAAACATTTAAAAGTGAGACATATTTGTTTTACAGAACTAAGTGCATCAAAATTGATCTCGACTGATGTCGCTACACGCAAACAGTTTTCCAAATGAACATCAGTAATTCGTGTTCTGACTTGTGATTTGATGTACATGTACTTCATGCGACTAAAAAGTTGTTCACATGCATAAGTGTTTCCACATAGCGAAACCATCGATAGAGCATGTTTGTAAAACGCAGGATATTTATCCTTGTCCAAATACGTTTCATAGAACTCTTCCAAACCTTCTTAACTCTTCTAATGTTCATTTGGTGATATGAACAATAAACTTAACATTTATGTTCATTTGACCTAGCTCTGCGGGCCGCAACACGACCCCCGGCGGGCCGCATGCGGCCCGCGGGCCTCATGTTGGCCACCCCTGCTATAGTATTTGATTTATATAACAAAAAAGGGCATCTTACGTAAAGGTTTATCGCATCGAGTGACCAATCTAACATATTTTTAAAAGTCTTTATTTCTCTGCCGTACACAATTTAAAATAAATTCGAATATATAGCATACTAAATAATTATGTAAGATGTTAAAAATTCTACAGTAATGTCACGAGGAGTTAAACATTTAACTTTCTTTATAATTCACAGATATTAAATGACGTTTTCCGAGTCCAAATAAAAAAAATTTGCCTTTCTATTGCCTTATTACCATTAACGATATTCGCAAACTGTTACAAAGTTCGTGGTGCGAAGAAATAAAACAAATCCTTCGTTCTCTGTGAATTGTACTATACTTTATAATTTTTCAAAATTATAATTAATAAGAAGATATTTGTTTAAATCATTTACACACTAATTTGTATCTTATTTAAAACCTAAACAATTTAATCGAAAAGTTTCGTATCAAGTGTAAAATACGGCTCAAGGACAGTCAAATTATTGTGACGTAAACAAGATATATAAAAAAACTTGACAAACAACTAGTAGGCCTACGAGTAGCGATCAGTCAAATCCGTAGATGTGAATTTAGAAGCATTAATGTAGAAGCAACCTCTCAAAGAAACAATCGAGAAAAAAATAATTTAAACGATGGCATACGGAGAAACTTATGGGTGAAGGATGGGAGAGAAAGTTGAGAAACAGACAATTTGGAAGTGATTCGCTCGAAACAGGACAACAGTTTAATAGATGTTCATTTTGCATAATCAAATACAAAATACAATTATAAATCAGTAAAGTACAGTACATTTATATCTTATCTACCCACGCGCCTATCACCAAGAGAAAGTTTACAAATTAAACGCGAGACAATGAATACCTGTGTTGTACTTCTAATATGAGTCTTCATCAGGATAAGTCTTGTGCTAGGTCTCTGCGGTAAGTCGCTACTCCGACTTGAAGAAAGGAAGTCGTCGTGACAGAGGTTCTTGGGTCGAGGTGAAGGCGTTCGTTGAGCCAGGTAAAACTTTCGATGTAAGAAGTTGTAAGTGTTATTAAACAGTTTCGAGCTGTAGAGGGTCAGAGCGAGTACTGTGGTGGACGGTCACAACTCAATTAACGAACCAACGGACGAACTCTGTCACCTTCTCTCATCCTTCCTTTTCTTTTGGGGTCTNCCAGGTAAAACTTTCGATGTAAGAAGTTGTAAGTGTTATTAAACAGTTTCGAGCTGTAGAGGGTCAGAGCGAGTACTGTGGTGGACGGTCACAACTCAATTAACGAACCAACGGACGAACTCTGTCACCTTCTCTCATCCTTCCTTTTCTTTTGGGGTCTTTTCCTCTCCATCGTAATGCCGAAATTTGAGAACTAGACTATGTTCTAATCCCCGATTTGTGGCGAAATTTCCTGCGATGAATAGAATGCGGTTTTGTCGGAAGATGTGTCATTTACGAAGAAAACGTTATCAAAGAGAAAATCTTATGAATTTTCTCGGTTATATTTCCATCTCAAACTTAAATGATTTTTTCGAACATATTTTATATTTTTAATATTTTATAAATTTCGCCATTTTGAAAACAATACACCGAAGCTTACAATAAAACAAAAGGGACTAAATATGTTTAAACACGATCTTAGATGATAACGTACAAGTAAAGTGTGCGGCTCAAGAAGTCATCTGTTAATTGTGACAAATTAAAATCAAACGGGGTTTTACATACTTTTCAAATATTTGAGAACAGACGGAAGACAAAAACGCTTCTTCCTCAACCATCATTTCAAAATTAGCAACTCCAGCCCTTCTATCACCCTCAATTCGACCTAATAAACATGCATCTGCTGTCACTAACGTCCTCGCAGCGAAAGAGTAGGCACGAGTCAGCCTGAATTGGAAGGGTCTATGTCAGATGAAAAGGACGGAAGGAGTTAATAGTAATTTATAATTGTCGTTATGCTTCGAGAAACACCAGAAGTCGAAAAATCTACTTCATATTCGCATACGCGATCTCGGCCACTGGCCATCTCGTTTTTTCGGATGCGAGATCTAGCGGGCTTTTTAACAATACTAGAAACGGCAAATTTAGACTTATGGTACGGTACTTGGAATTTTTAAAACATATACTTGCAAACTATACTATAAAAATAACGCTATTGCAAGCCGGTAATAAATGTGAATTACTGCACTTCATCTGGGGGATGACTAGAAAAACAAGTCAGCTATGTTGCCGTTTATCTGGTTCATTAAGTCACACGAACCGCTCGGCCATTTACGGTAGTGTAAACGCATGGCTTACATTACCGTAAATATCAAAAGATTCTCCAATTTGCTCCCTTGTAATAATACTGCCTTAATGGCAATACAAATGCAGCTGCCACCTGCGAACTACTCTAATCTAGAGCTAATCGTCACTCTCGTCTGTTTGATGCGCTATCTACGATCTGAGAATACCTTTCACCGTGTAAAGAACAATCAAATTGGCGTGTGGAGTAAGACAGTTACTGACAAGAGTGCCCGTATATTGGGACACTCGGACACGTTCCTTTTTTTTTCGTCTCTGGGTTGACTATTTCCTAATTTCCAAGGATGGTGAGGTACCAAATTTATCAACAAGCAGTAGGAAACTTACGTCTTATAGATATCTTAGTATGCAAATATAAAAGAAACTAATGAAGGATATTGTGCATTGTCCATTGTAACGGTTTTTATTAGTTATTGTTTGTCTCATGTTGATCAAAACCAAATTCCTTGTTTTCCAGGCCAAGTTAGCTCCGAGTGCAACCACAGCCAGCTTGTAGGAGTGCCGATGGGATATTCAATCATAGTGCGAAGCTTCTTGCATAATGCACGATGCACTTTTTCATAGCTTATGTCTCCATTTCTATAGTTTGGGGGCGCCGCTGGACCGTAATAAATAGACGTCCGGATTAACTTATATATCTTCACTCGCTCGATGTTCTCCGCTTTGTCGAGTAAAGGTAAGTGCTGTGATTAACTCGCCCCACCTCCTACGTCACATTTCCGCTTAGTCACTAATAAAAATTCGACCGTTCATCGGACACTTTTACATACGCACTTCTAAGTTACTACGTTACTACTAATGCCACTTCTATACAATTATCTATGCGACTTCAGATAATGGAAACGCCACTAAGATCAATTAATTAACGGTCTTATTATTTATAAAAGATATTTATTACACTACACGACGGTCTGATATTACTATTTTGAGTAACATCAACGTTTCGGTATTCGATGACAGCGTCTCATATTCGAGCATCAATCGTAAGTAAGGGCATAAAAGATTTGTGAAATGCTCCAAATGTGTGACGCCAGCTTCCCTTTACCCTTCGATATAGAAATTTCGATATTACGTAAACATTTAAAAACTCGACTTTCAGGTTCCGGTAAATCTGTTACACAACATTTGACGGTTTGAGATGTATTATTAATTTCAATTAAATTTGTGCGAAATAAGTCTAATAGTCGAATATTAAAATTTCCTCTACACAGTAACAAATACTCTTACAAAATACAGTACCTTACAGATTCAAAAAGTGTCTTTTAACCGTAAATTTTAATTTTACTGTAGTATTTAATAAAACAAGAAGCCTGAAATATTTTTTGCAACACAAACGTTTAACATACTTTCTATCGCTATTCGAATATAAATGAACTAACCTGAAAAAGTATCGTCTCCTCTTTTTTATAACGTTATCATTCTTCTTAACTCCAATTTTTTAACTTCCAAGTTTAACGAGTTAGCGGTCAATCATGCGGCAGTCTTGCCTTAGGGATATTCGCATTCTGATTAACAAAACGCTTCTTCGCCTGTTTGATTAACAATTCAAAAATTTACTTTCGTAGTTATTTAGTAAATAAATGTGTGCTTAACGATTGGTAGTCGAAATTGGGTGTCTTCGAGTGAATACAACTGTCGCGCGTGATTTTCTCCGTGCCGATTCCTAAACGAGCATTTACGTAACTGTTATGGAACAGGACCGATTCACCTTGGCCAAATCCGGCCTTTTTCCCGCCTTTTTACATGGTACGCCCTCTCTCGGATCCTCCTAGCTCCACCGCTAACGCTACAGTATCTATTTATATACATAAAGGAATTTACATTAAAAAAACACAAGTATTCAATCACAATCACTTTCATCTATACCGTTTGATTAATACGTCTAACATCGGAATTGAAAAAACCTCAATTGCAGCCATTATTTTTTCTCCTCTGAAGATTTCGTGCAAGATTTCGCAATTTTCATTTACTTGTTTGTTGTTATCTACATAAATTTTAATAGTAGTTTTAAAGATCCAAATTGCTTTTTAATTTGGATGAAAATTATTTCTACTTCCGACGATAATAAACGAAACGCATTCGGCTTCGGTACAATTATTATTATTATTTTGAATTTTTAAATTATTTTTATTAATTATAATTTTTACTTTCTACGTAGTTTCGTCCTAAATATCTCTCTCGCCCTAAGACCATTAACGCGACTAATTATAATAGCATTTGTTTTATTAACAAGTAGGCCTACAGACTTTTAAAAATATATCACTTATAATAATTTAACTATAAAAAATAAAATCTACATTTAAATATAAAGGGAATTTAATGCAGACTGTCTCGGATGCAGAGCCTATTGTAGAGATGATTGGGCTTCCCGCCTGCCTGTTTATAAAACGAAGCCATAAATTCTACCTTATGTAATATCAAAAAATAAAATTTCAAATATTTAATAATAATAATAATATGTACAGTTCTTAACTAAAACAATTTATTCTACTTTAAAAAATTGAAAATCGTCCATTTTCACCCTTCTAAATTTGTTGTGTGTTTAAAAATATGTATAAAAGTCGAAAGCCAAGAAGTACTTTCGCATTATAAAGAAAGTTTCGAGAAAGCTGACGAAAAATAATACAATTTTTTCTGGGACAAGGAAAGTTTTATTTTTGTACGTTTTGACAAAAATAATTTTGTTTCTACAGTTTTACTTATTTTACCCCGCGGTTTTAATAATTCTTATTCCAGATGACGCCATAATTAATTTTATGAGATTTTTTGCCGATATACTAAATAAAATACAGACCGAAGAGGGTACACAGCCAAAAATTCATATTTGACCTAAGTTATAGATTCATTCATGTGACTTTCAGTAAATATTGGTTTTTAACTCTTATATACCTAAGTTATAGAAAATAAACCTACTTTTTCATAAAAAAAGGAGTGTTTCTGTGCAATTTCTTCTCAATAGGAACTTTACGCTAATTCCAAAAAACATGCCATTGTGACCGTAGAGCCGGTGTCTCTTTAACACCACCGAGTCTCGCTGGACTCGGAAATAGCCTACTTTACGTCAGGATGCGACTATGCAGACGCAAATTTAGAGTGAGCGAGAGGTTGCGAGCGATTTAGTTTTCGCAAAGGGAAACCATGCACAAACGAGAAGCGAGAAATAACGCTAGCGAGAGCGAATTTCTAGTTCTCGCACATATCTGACAGATTTTGATATTTATCGCGTCTCGCTTCTTCTCGCCACATATTCTCGCTCGCTCGCGTCTGCATAGTCGCATCCTCACGCGAGCGGTAGTGGCTGAACGGTTGGATTCGAAGTAGAGGTGAGGAGAGAGACGAGTAAGTGACTCACTCGGATTTCATATTAAATAACAATAACAATTTTAATAAGAACCAAAGAAAATACAGATATATTCGATAGCGGGCATGCCTAA
Organism: Centruroides sculpturatus; assembly: GCF_000671375.1. Classification (NCBI taxonomy): domain Eukaryota; kingdom Metazoa; phylum Arthropoda; class Arachnida; order Scorpiones; family Buthidae; genus Centruroides; species Centruroides sculpturatus. Next base: position 134,694 of record NW_019384792.1, on the reverse strand, counting down.
AGTTCCCCTAATTATACTAGGCCGTTCGTTCGAGAGAGAGAGTTTACAAACGAATCGCGGGCTGATAAATACCTTTCTTCTGAGTCAAAGATCTGTAGTAAGATGACCCCGCCGATGGAAAGTTCGATCAAACGGTCTGGGTCTTGTCCGTTAACAAGAGCACGGAGGTGTGGAGGCACGGAAGTGGAGACGATATCCGTAAAAAGGCACGATCGTTATCACGGTTTTAGCTCTGGATTCCTGGTTACGGTATTAATCCTCGAGGACGACTTTGGTGGACGGACTTCGGAAGACGACTGACTTCGGCTGTTTTTTCCGTTCTCCCTTGTTATTCCTCTTGAGTTTTTCCCACGAGGTCAGGAGGTTGTTGTTAAGGGTCTGGCGTCCAATGCGGGCACTTTATCGAAAGTTCCGGGTGACACATCACTGACTAGCTGGATCCTCCTCAACAAGGAACCAACTCCGCGGGAAATAATTTTTACCTCACACAACTAATTAAGAGAACAGCGAGCATTCAAGTATTAATTTTCATAAATTCTTTTCACTTTACCGGAAATAAAACTGGCAAAATTGGCCAATTGATTTTAGTAAGGCAGTCGAAAATAAACGGAAGCTCGAATTTGAAGTACGAAGGAAACATATTGACGTCATAGTATTACGTCCATCTCCTCTTATCGAGTTACTCCCATCGCCTGTACTCCAGCCTTTCGGTATCGTCTTTTACCTTTATTTTCTACCCCGCTAAACACCGAAGTGTGTCCAAACTAAAGAAGTGAACTTCGTCTAACACAAAGACCAAAACTGCAGAAAGAGCGTTTATTTCCTCAAAGCATTTTCGTGGGTAAATTCTTTCGAGTCCATTCCTAATCTTTTCACGTTTAAATATCTCGATTATTTTATTTAATGTTAATTTAAACTTAACAATTATTCGAAACGAATTATAAGGTGAAAAATTAACGTTTATGTAGTTAGCGAAATGCATCTCGGATATCGTCGAAACGGAATAATCAGTACAATTAATCTATATTGTATAATATTTATAAACAATTTTCAGCACGTGTCTTCATTTTAAACGTTCTAAAACTATACATTTTATTCTTTAGAAATAATTAGTGTATATATAGGCGTATTTACATACACTAATTATTTCTAAAGAATAAAATTATACGGAAAACAGATTCAAGGTTAACAGGTAAATTAAATTATTATCATAATTGAATAAGAGTATTACGAAAGTAATTATTCTTCTTCGACAGAATATCCTTCAATGGAGTTACGACAGAATTTTTTTAACTTTAGGTTTGCATTATCTTTAAGACTATTTAACTTTTAAGAATAAAATTATACGGGAAACAGATTCAAGGTTAACAGGTAAGTCAAATTATTATCATAATTGAATAAGAGTATTACGAAAGTAATTATTCTTCTTCGACAGAATATCCTTCAATAGAGTTAGGAGAGAATTTTTTTAACTTTCGGTTTGCATTAATTTGAAGAGTATTTAACTTTTAAGTCATTAATTAAATGAAAATGCATTGAAGTATGTTCAAAATGTAAATTAAATTATAAATTCTGAAAAATAGAAAAAATATGTGGAAAGCGTTGATACGTAAACGGGTGTAGTTCAATAGAAACCTGCTCTAACAAAAAACTTCCAACACTTTTTTGTAAATAGGCCTACTGCTTATTAAGTCACCTCGAAGGTAATAAATACCTGTACTTGTTGGATGAGCGTGACAATTAAGTAAAAAATGGCATTTTTTTAATAATTATCCCTTATNTTCAAAATGTAAATTAAATTATAAATTCTGAAAAACAAAAAAAATATTATCTGAAAACTATAAGAAATGTGTGTAAGGCGTTGATATGTAAACGAGGGTAGTTCTGTATAAACCTGCTCTAACAAAAACTATAAATTTATGAACGTTAATTCATTTAGAATGTTAAATTCTAGATTTGTGTTCCCTTATATTGTGAAATGTGAAATTATACTTTGTTCGGGGCGAATTTTCTGGGCTTGCTTAGCATTCGCCGCCTGTCAATATACTTTTTATATCAGAACAAATATGTCAATAATAATTTATTCTAACGTGTGAAGTCTTCTATCAATTGTGTTTGCTTTTACATCGGCAGCTACCGGTTAACCGTTTTAAGTCACTGCTTGAGGAAAACTCGATCCCTCGCTCGTGTGAAGGTTTGCCGCAGCAAAGTGCACGCGAATGACGTCATTCGTAGCATTTAACAAGGCCAGATTGTATCGAAAGTTTGCGGTTCCCAGTCAGCATACATGTACTGTGTACAGGGGCGGATCTACAGTAGGCCTACATAGATATTAATACGGCTTAAGCCCTGGGCCCACAAAAATTGAATTACTATCATAAATTTTCAATACTTTTTCATTATAATATATTTAATACATTTCATGTGTACTGTGAGAATCTGGATGGATACCCATCTAATTTGCATAATTTGCACTCATTATTGATATACATTAAGCTAAATTTGCTTAAAAATTTTAGATAATTTAATATAACCTAAAAAAGGTTATAAAACTTCAACATCCTGCAAACATGCTCTATAACGCAACCTTTATGGAGAAATGAGGATGTTTTGCTTTCTTCCTCTACCTCTTATCTTAAATTTTCCCCAAACACCTGTCCGAATGACACAACTAAGCATCCCGTCAGATGATGCTTTTCTGGGAAAAACATGGGGAAATATTCGGTGATAAAAGGGCAGGCTTACACACACTTGAAGCAGATCACCCCAGATCGAATTGCCATGTACAGTACAGGCAGGACATCTATGATCCATGATCTAGTCATATAGAGACCTCTCTACCTGCCCTTCCACCAGTCTCTCCTTCCTGAATTTGAACCAGAGCACTCCTAGCCAACAACCACTATTCGAGTCATGTCCACCGAGGTAATTTAAATTGATTGTACACTCTCTCTCTCATACTGATTATAGTCATAGAGTAGACATATGTTCTATGTGTTGTTAATCTATTATGTGTTTTGTTATTTTGGTCTTCAGTGATTAAATTGTTGATTTTTATATTATATGACCTTCTCAGTCTAGTATTCATTGACTATGCACAACCGAACCCCACACAGAACCTTACCACTCGGGTTCTGTTAAAATAAGCCATTTAGTGACAAAGTGAGCAGATCTAAAGGATCTGACGATTAGAGGGCGTTGACCCTCGTCCGTATTCTCACAGTACATATAATGGGTTTTATAATAGTCCATACCATTTTGTTCGCACCAAATAACGTTTCTGCTTATTGTTTGGTGCTAGAGATAAGCCTAGTTTTCCTACTACAACTTTCATCATGCCCAAAAATTTTGGACAGGATTCGCCCTTGTACGTTACACAGCTTCAATAATAAAACCCATCGTACTTAAATCTGCTTATTTCATTTATAAAAACTGCTACCGTAAGAGTGATTTAGTAACTTCTATTTATTAATTATAATAAATTTAAAATGTTTCTACTTTACTTGGATATTTTTATGTTTTTCTTTGTACAAGTTCTCTCAACTCTGAGAAGTGTTAGACGGTCTAATGATTAATAGGATCACTTGGCATCTACGCAAGCGAAGAACCTTGCATCAGAATCAGTACGGCTTGCCCAAAAACAAATGTACTATACCAGGTTGTTAATTACATCCATTAGATTAAGCACAATGATCAGCATACAACAATAATTACTATTGATATTAGTTGCGAATTGGATCACTCCTAATGGCCTTCTATCTTTCACGCATTACACGCTCATCACTGCCCACAAAATCTTTACAAACTTCTTCAGTCCTATCTTAGCGACAGAAGTGCAGGTGTTTGTACAACACAAAATTACTGTATCATACCCATCACTCGAGACTGTCCTCCGGGTTCCAGGTCTGGCCCTGGTCTCCGAAACATAGCCTATAACTATTCTGCGCTTAAACGACACCTTGTCTCCTGGCTGCTGAATACACGGCTATGCTGATGACACAATTACCCTAGCTTCACACAGTAAGAGTGAATACTTACAGAACATACGCAATGGCATTCTCAATAACACTCACCGTGGAGTATTAAGCGTAGGCAACCCATTAACACAGACAAATGCGAAATCAGGAGAGTTAATAGGAACACGCTACTTGTCACCAGGCTTACCTTTCGAACAGGTGCTCACAGAATAAAGCAAACGACGGAAAGTAAATATTTAGGCTTATTCTTGACGAGAGACTTAAGTTCACACCGCACATCAAATACATCACGGACAAAGCTAAAAAGACGGCCAACGCCCTCGTTATTATTGCTAGGAACACACGGGGTGCAATTCAGCCAGCGCTCCTCTATGGTGCACAGTCCATAACCTTAAAAACTGTTATTTGTTTAAAAGATTGAAGATCTCCACATTTGTAAGGCTTATAGGACTGCACCCACTCGTGCCCTTTTGGTAACGTCAGAATTAAAACTCGTCCATCTCATATACTTAGACAACAACATTAGAATAAATTTCCAATGGGTCCCTGGTGATGCGGGCGTCCTCGGCAACGAGACCGCCGACCGTTTTGCCAAACTAGCTGCAAAGTCTTCGATCACTAATACTTTCGGTTACATTCCTACCTCGTACATCAACAATTGCGTCTGTAAGCAAATCTTTATTCTCTGGCAAGTCAGCTGGGACCGTAACACTACTGGTAGGCTCACCTACACTTTTGTCCTCAAGATTGACACTACTGCGATTCTTCACCAGTTTTATCCTAGTTACATCTTCACTCAGCTGCTTACGGGACACGGCAACTTTAAGTAATTCTTGCATAGATTTAACCTTGGGAAATATCCACAATGAGATTATGGTATTCGGGAATATCAAACAGCACTTGACTTAGTTTTCGGCTGCAATAGCACGCCAACGTCAAAGATAGAAAGTATAGTAGCCATACGTACAGTACGCCGTTAAGGGAAATCCTACGTTTCTTCTTTTCGTCCCCCTATTCTTTACCCTCTTTTCTGCCGGCTAAACACTTCGTGTACGGCCGATGTCTTTCATGTATGCATGTATGCACAAGTTGCATAGAAGTAGTGGAAGAGAAACACACGAACGAGCGAAAGTGACAGATGCTGAAAAGACTCCCTGACTGTATAATAGTTTCTCTTCTACTACACCACCGGAGAGTTTTTGTCACGGATAAAACACTACACTCAAATTCTGCTTTTTTTCCGGAAATGCCACACCTCGTGTGGCACGCATCACATTTCCGGAAACTTAATAAAATATATACCGTTGAAGGATGCCACGATTCTTTCAAAAATATATATTTTATTAAGTTTATTTAAATATAAGTGAATATCATGAATATTATGAACGATAACATTTTATTTTTCCGAATTAAATAATCTACACTCTGCGTATACAGCTCAACTGTCTTAAGAGTAACGATATTGTATTTTATTTTTTTCAGTTAGAAATCAAACGCATCACAAATATTCATTTTGTCTGTTTGCACTTTTTTAACAACAAAAAAAGAAGCTTCTAATTTCGCGATTCTTTCAATAACAGTTGAAATTGGGCAATTTACGGATTGGTTTTCTGTAAAGGAGCGAGGAAAGGACCATTCGGATGCTATTCTTGCCTCATTTGACTCATAATCTTATCGAATATACAGCCAAAGATTTAATAATTAAATANACATTTTATTTCTCCGAATTAAATAATCTACACTCTGCGTATACAGCTCAACTGTCTTAAGAGTAACGATATTGTATTTTATTTTTTTCAGTTAGAAATCAAACGCATCACAAATATTCATTTTGTCTGTTTGCACTTTTTTAACAACAAAAAAAGAAGCTTCTAATTTCGCGATTCTTTCAATAACAGTTGAAATTGGGCAATTTACGGATTGGTTTTCTGTAAAGGAGCGAGGAAAGGACCATTCGGATGCTATTCTTGCCTCATTTGACTCATAATCTTATCGAATATACAGCCAAAGATTTAATAATTAAATAATATAAAGTAATTTCGGTCTAAATTCTATATAATGGATTTTTATTTTAGAAACGTACAGTACTCCTATTCTACTCACGCGAATGTCAATTGCCAGTTTACGTAATTGTTCGTTAGAACTATTAACTGTGTAATGCAAAATATCAAACAAGTATTTATCAAGAAATATTTCGATAATTCATAAGAAAGTTTTGACATTTCCACGTAAGAAACCCGTTGGTTCCTTTGTTTCCTGTAGAAAAAGTCAAAAATATAATACAGTTAAACATTGAAGTAAATAGAAAGTAATGACTGACGACACACTTTTTTCAACTTTTATTCGAAATTTTTCTCGCTTTAAAATTCACTTCCATTGACAGTCGACGACTAAGAATTGTCTCAGTTTTGTTTTTAATACGAATATATTTGTAACAAATTAAAACGTTTACTACGCGGAAAGCTACAAATATTATTATTAGAATTACTATATTATTATATAATTATTCTCGTTCTTACTTTGATATTATTCTACATTGTACAAAAGAAAAGACCGACGGCGATAATTAATATTTCTTTATTCGTTAGACGACCGGTACAACTGATGACGCAAGAAGAAAGAAAAAGTTTTATTATTATTTATAACAGTACATTTAAAGACCGACGGCGATAATTAATATTTCTTTATTCGTTAGACGACCGGTACAACTGATGACGCAAGAAGAAACAAAAAGTTTTATTATTATTTATAACAGTACATTTATAGACATGTAAATTAAATTAAAATTAAAAACAATTTTAATTGTAGTCNTTGTTTTTAATACGAATATATTTGTAACGAATTAAAACGTTTACTACGCGGACAAGCCACAAATATTATTATTAAAATTATTATATTATTATATAATTATTCTCGTTCTTACTTTGATATTATTCTACATTGTACGAAAGAAAGGACCGACAGCCGACAATTAATATTTCTTTATTCGTTAGACGACCGGTACAACTGATGACGCAAGAAGAAAGAAAAAGTTTTATTATTATTTATAACAGTACATTTATAGACATGTAAATTAAATTAAAAGTAAAAACCCATTTTAATTGTAGTCTACTGAACGATTGCCAAGTCTACGAATGGAAGATTACGACATTATACGAAATTCGAACATTTGAAGTAATTTGCACATTTACAAAACAATTTCTATCGTAAAAATAGAAAAAAGTAAGATGAGGTTGAAAGGCAATTCGGCAATTTATCAATGGCAGAATCTCCATCCAGCGGTTATCTTTACTTCATTTACATCTTCAAGCATTCAATCGGAGAAATATAAAAAATTTTATTTTCGCTTTTAACAATCATTATTTTCGCTTTTCTTGGAATAAATGTTATAAACGAGATTAAGATCGATATTATAAAAATGACCTTGCATCTCGCCTCTCGTTGCAGATCTGACAGAGTCACGCGCAATAATATAAAACAAGGAATTTTTCGCAGTTATTTAAATGGGCTTTGAGTTCGTTTATTTTATATTATTTTACTACGTTTTTAAGATTAAGTCTAATTTTTAGAAATTNTTAGCGATCAAGAGGTAACTACGCAATCATTTTTTATTAAACGAGGAAAATTTTGAAAGGAAAACGTCGATGTTACGTAGAAACGATTTAGAAAAATGAAAAACTACGATCAGCATAAATAGTGAATAAAAAATTGAACAATGTATGTTTCTCTTACTGAATAATACACGCGTGTGGATGATAATCAAGAATTGACTAATTTAGGCTATATATAGTACTGTAATTTATAAAGTCGTATATTTTAATTAATTAATGCCATGACATTATATATTTTACTATACAGTATATAATAATATCGCGATATTGATCGAGTTTAATTCGGAAAGATGAGAAATTACAAACGAAATTTGGGTAAATATGTTGATATTTTAACAACGTTTAAATAGAACCTTTAAGTTTAATAATGAAAGGCGTTGTGTATAAAACACCGGCAGAAAATAAGCGAGAAATTAAACGCATTTACTTAAATTTTACCTAAATTTTTTAATAATAATAAACAACTTGGAATGCTTTAATTTTATTATATTTCGAATTCTCTTTTACTCGAAACTAACTTATTTTCGGAAATCTAATTGCGAATTCAAAACTAATTCATAGTAAGAGTAATGGAAAGAGTTTACGTACAGTATAATGCATAGGCCTACTCGTATATATAGGCCTATATATAACCTAGCGGGAGTTCGTTTATTCGGCATTACGCAATATAAATGAAGTCCTGTCGTATCGAATTAAAGGGCTTTTAATAGGCCTATATATCTGACGGGAAAAAGCAGATATTACGAACCTACGGCCGTCTTACGTGATACAAAAATCATTATTATTTTCTTGTTGGTATGGTTAAGGATTCTTCACTTTAAGACGTAAAGCTTCTTAAATGGGGCATATTTTATTAACAGCGAGTTAATCTTTATGAGAGCACAACCTCGAGAAACAATTAGTATACGATGTCTTTTAGTACGGCAATAAACACGACGGCAATAAAATTAATTAAGGTTATTACGCGTTAACGAGTCTTTTAGCGATCCGTGATTAGAACAAAAATGTTTTAAAAAAATTATAATTTCTAATATTTAACGTCATTTAGTCTGCAAAATATCCATTGTTTTCTTCTATTTTAAAAATCGACTCCATTTCAAATTTACGGCTTCATCTAAACCTTGATATCGATGTACCTTTGTAAACAATATTTATTTTATGGATAATTTTAATATCGTAAAGCTTTTGATCGGTTAACACTACCTACTTTTTTCACTCAAACGGGATGGCTAGTGTCCGAGCGAATAAAACCGCCTTATTAATGTATGGGCACTCCGTAGAAAGTCCTCTCGGAAGACATTCACTGGGAATGGCCCACTTGTCGCGTTATGTGCCCCACACTTTCAAATTTGTCGATATCTTTCCAATTAACTAGGAAATCAATACATTGAAATTTTATATCAACAACATTTTCTTAATATTCTGAAGTTCTATGGCGATGTCCCAATTTATCCAATGAACATAAATGAGCTAATACACAATATAAGAAACTTTCTATATGTCATTTTCAACATTTCCTATCTTTTCGTCTTGCACAGAGCTTTTTAACAGATTATATTTATTAATTATAAATATAAATACAAATTAAATAGATTTACCAAAGCCTGTCCGGATCCTCTAGCTTCAAATTCTTCACGTTCTTACTCGTTTACCAATGATATTATCTTAATATTCTCCTTAATATATAAAGGTAACGTAAGCGATTTAATTGGCCGTAAATTTCTGCTCCTAAGTTAAAAAAATCGTTATAAAGTAAGATTAATATGGAGTTATCTTATTCACAACTTAATCCGTGTCGTGGTAAATTGCAACGTTCGGGATGCAATCGCGTGCAAGTTTTCGGCAGAATGATGGCAAGATGAGGGCAATTTATATAAATACGTAAATTGTTACATCGGTTAAAGAATATTAACTTTACAACGAAATATAGTCGATAAAGCGGAATATTCTTCTAGAGTATTATTAACAGATCTAGAATATTATGTTAAATAAAATTGATTGTTTTTACTGGTGTGAGTCGAAGCGTAAATCCACATAATGCGATAACGGATCTTATCATTACGTGTGAGTATTATTCGCTTTAAACGTGAAATTTTACAAAATAAAATCTGTTTACTCTCGTCCACGTCGTATTAACGTAATCGTTGTACTTGTGAAAACTCAATTATCGCCCCTACGAGCCTACACACCTAACGTCTATATAAATTATACGTCCCGTAATATAAACGAGTGTTAAATATTATCGTTCTACTTTATACATAATTATCCTTGATGTGTCTCGTCGTCACATTTAAGACGTCGCCGAAAAATATTCTAAACAATTATTTAAATATATTTTCGATGAAAACGAGCCTAGACGACAAGACGGGTTAATTGCTGTCCTCCGGGTTACCAGCTTCCTGTCTGTCCGGTTTTTTCAATCCCATAGATTTATGTGTTTGAATAAACAAATAAACTTGAAAAGTATAAGAGGTTTTGTGTTTCTATATTTAATAGTAAAACTTTTTAAACATTTATTATTAAATATTTACAGAGATCAACCTTAAAATAGACTAATTGCTATAAAATTTCGTATAAATTACATATTGAATA